>NC_141874.1:513463133-513766163 GCF_056163025.1 Triticum urartu
CACGAGTTAGGCCATAGTTGGGACCATAGATATCTCTTTTCTCAGATATCTGGAACTCATGTGTGTTGAGCCTCTCAAGTATGTCAGACGGATCGAGAGTCTTAAAGTCAGGGTGTTCTTGAATCATCAGGACCAGGGTGTCAAATGAATTGTCGAGTGATCTCAAAAGTGTCTTGACGATTTCATGCTTGGTGATCTCAGTGGCGCCGAGTGCATGAAGCTCATTTGTGATGTCAGTGAGTCGATCAAACGTTAGCTGAACATTCTCATTGTCATTTCTCTTGAAGCGGTTGAAGAGGTTGCGAAGAACACTGATCCTTGATTCTCTCTGGGTTGAGATGCCTTCGTTGACCTTGGAGAGCCAGTCCCAGACTAGCTTCGCAATTTCCAGAGCACTCACACGACCATATTGTCCTTTGGTCAGATGACCACAGATGATGTTCTTTGCAGTAGAATCCAGTTGAATGAACTTCTTGACATCAGCAGGGGTGACACCCTCACCGGCCTTAGGAATGCCGTTATTGACGACATACCGAAGGTCGACATAAAGGGCTTCAAGACGCATGCGCAACTTATTCTTCCAGTAGGGGTAATCAATGCCATCGAAGACAGGGCACGCAGCTGAGACTTCGATTATCCCTACAGTCGACATAGCTAAAACTCCAGGTGGTTAAACCGAATCACACAGAACAAGTGAGCACCTTGCTCTGATACCAATTGAAAGTGCTAGTTATCGACTAGAGGGGGGTGAATAGGCGATTTTTATGAAAGTCTCCAAAACACGGGGGCTTTGAAGACAAACAGTAGAAATGAACCTATTGATATGAAGCGGAAGGTAGACTACACTAGACAAGCCATAGTCAAGTAAGCAATGAAGTGAAAGCACGAAGACTATCAATAGCTAGGTAGTATGGATCAAGATGGAAGATAGTATGAAACCAAACAACAACAATCTTCACACAATGAAGTCAATCAGATCATGCAAGCAGGCAATGACTTCACGAAGACAAACTGTAAGTAAACAGAGGTAAAGGATAGAACCAGTTGCTTGGTGAGGACAAGGATTTGTTGGACCAGTTCTAGTTGCTGTGACAACTGTACATCTGGTTAGGGAGGCTGAGATTCAACTCAGAAGACCGCGTCTTGACCTTATTCCCCTTGAGCTAAGGACACACAGTCCTCGCCCAATCACTCTGGTAAGTCTTCAAGGGAGACTTCCAAACCTTCACAGACTTCGTTCACCGGCGATCCACAATGACTCTTGGATGCTCAGAACGCGACGCCTAACCGGCTGGAGGATTCACAGTCCTCAAGTGTAACAAGTCTTCAGATCACGCAGACAGAAAGACTTCAGTGATGCCTAACATTCTTTGGCCCTAGGTATTTAGGGCTTTGTCCTTGCAAGGATTTCTCTCTCAAAGGCTTCGGAGGTGGGTTGCTCTCAAACGACAAAAGCCGTGCACTAACTCTGAGCAGCCACCAATTTATGGTGTAGGGGTGGGATATTTATAGCCAGGAGGCAACCCGACCTGATTTGTACGAAATGACCCCGGGTCACTAAGGAACTGACACGTGTCCAACGGTCAGATTTCAAACACATGCGGCAGCTTGACTTGGGCTACAAGTAAAGCTGACTTATCCAGCTCTAGATAAGATTTTCTCTCATAGTCTTCGCTCGAAGACATAAGATTTGGTTGAGCATCACTTCAGTCACTCTGACTTTGTTCACTTGGACCCCACTTAACAGTACGGTGGTTCCTATGACTCAACAAAGAAGAAAAGGAAACTATGAAACAACTATGTCTTTGCAATCCATAGTCTTCATGCGATGTCTTCTCCTGTCATAGTCTTCAATGTGAATCTCTTCACAGACTACCATTGTCTTCAATGTCTTCACACATATTTAGGGGTCATCTCTGGTAGGTAAACCAAATCAATAAGGGACTACTACCTGTGTTATCTTGCAATTCTCACAAGCACATTAGTCCCTCAACCAAGTTTGTCGTCATTACTCCAAAACCAACTAGGGGTGGCACTGGATGCACTTAAACTTTGACTATGAGATCATGCAACTCCCGGATACCGGAGAAATACCTTGTGTGCTATCAAACGTCACAACGTAACTAGGTGATAATAAATATGCTCTACAGGTATCTCCGAAGGTGTCTATTGAGTTGGCATGGATCGAGATTAGGATTTGTCACTCCGTGTATCGGAGAGGTATCTCCGGTCCCTATCAGTAATACACATCATAAGAAGCCTTACAAGCAAAGTGACTAATGAGTTAGTTACAAGATGATGTACCGGTAACGAGATTGAACTAGCTATGAAGATACCGATGATCGAATCTCGGGCAACTAACATACCGATAGACAAAGGGAGTTACGTATGTTGTCATAAGGTTCAACAGATAAAGATCTTCATAGAATATGTAGGAACCAATATGGGCATCCAGGTTTCACTATTGGTTATTGACCGGAGAGGTGTCTCGGTCATGTCTACATAGTTCTCGAACCCGTAGGGTCCACACGCTTAACTTTCATTAACGATATAGTGTTATATGAGTTATATGATTTCATGACCGAATGTTGTTAGGAGTCCCAGATCAGATCATGTACACAACAAGGAGCTCCAGAATGGTCTGGAGGTAAAGATTGATATATATGACGATACTATTTGGACACCGGAAGAGTTTCGGAGTGCACCGGGTAGTCATCAGATCGTCGAAAGGGGTTCCGGACACCCCCGAGAGGTCTATGGGCCTAATGGGCCAAGGGGAGGGACACACCAACCCACAAGGGGGCTGGCGTGCCCTCTCCCTGGCCGCCGTCCCTAGGGGAAGGAAAGGGGGGAGGGTTGGCCCCTCCTACCTTTCCCTCCTCACGTGAGAAAGGAAAGGGGAGGCGCCAAGTCCCCTGCCTTCCTCCCGCAACAAACATGGTAGGGGGCGCGGCAAGGGGCAGGAGCACAAGTGGGATTTGGCCCCACTTGGGGAGCCTCCTGGCAGCCTCCCCTCTCCCCACCTATATATATGTGGGAGGGGGTGCCACACATAGCCCACGACAATCTCTTAGCCGTGTGCGGCGCCCCTCTCCACAGTTTCGTCCCTCGGTCCTATTTTCGGAGTGCTTAGGCGAAGCCCATGCGAAGATAGCTTCGCCATCACCGTAACCATGTCGTTGTGCTATCGAAACTCATCTACTACTTTGCCCGTCTTGCTGGATCAAGAAGGCGAAGACATCACCGAGCTGAACGTGTGCTAAATGTGGAGGTGTCGCACGTTCGGTACTCGATTGGTTGGATCACGAAGAAGTTCGACTACATCAACCGCGTTAATAAACTCTTTCGCTTACGGTCTACGAAGGTACGTAGACACACTCTGCCCTCTCGTTGCTATGCATCTCCATAGATAGATCTTGCATGTGCGTAGAAAATTTTTATTTTCCCTGCAACATTCACCAACATCCATGGGGGCTGCTAGTGTGGCTGGGACGTCGAAAGTGGCCTCCTCGACGGAGGTGAAAATGTACCTCGGAAATTAGAAAGTGTCTCAAGAGGGTGGGAAACACTTACAAGCATACACTCACATGTCTACGGGTCCAAGGAAGAACCAGTCCCGGCTGACCCATCGAAACTCAACCCTTCACAAATGGTGGCCATCGTAGCCTTCGAAGTTCCAGGGATGACCTTCTTGTCAGCGCCCTTCCCCTTGGGGGTTTTCATGCCTCCCACCTCCATCTGGTCGGAGAGTCTGGCATCCTGTGATGGATACCTCTGGTGGGGGGGCTGGGCTACCGACCATCCCAGAAACAAAGGCCACACCACGAAGCTCGGGCTGGTTGGGGATGGCAAAAAAGCCCCAAGCAGGAGGCCATGTAGATGCCACCAGGTCCAAACCCATGGCCGCTGCGGTGAACTCCATGCCTGAGACACGGAAGGGCTGGGGAGCAGGGCGACTGGCCTAGGGGGCAAGGGGACCGAGGATTCCAAATTTGCCCCTACTACCTAGGGGTAAATTCCCATAGCAGGTCATCGGGGGTGTTGGTGTGTACGCGGAAGCCCACGTCTTCACGAACCTTGCATATAAAAACCGCCAAATATAAATAAGAGAAAAAAACACGATTGTGAGTAAATACGTCAACGAAGCAGCGACGGCGGCACTTACGCAGAAGGGGGTGGTCTTTGAAAGGATGAAAGAATAAACGAGTGGCAATCTCGCTGTTGGGAGGGGGGGTGAAGCATGGATACTCTCCCCATGCCCCCTGGGAATGCATGGGGGAGGAGGAGGGGGATATGCCTTCCTTCTTCCCTTCGGCGATGATATACTGGGAGCGGGGGCCAATAACTTGCTTGTCCTCGATCTAAACGACCCTAGAAAATCCACTGCTAACCCCAAATTTGTCGAAATGAGGAAGGTGACACACGATTGCCGCACAATCAGAGTCCTTCGCCAGTGCAAGCACTCCCGTCGGTAGTTGTATAGGCCCGCAGTATTCTACTAATATCTTCTTCACTTGTTTGAGTACTTCCTGTTGGCTCAACATGCTCTTAGGGCCAATCCAGGTACAACCAATATTGTCCATCCCGTAGTACTGCCAAGTCGGGCAATTGCGTTTCTGCAATAGCACCAGGCGAAGCCGGACAAAATCGGCAACCACCATCGTGGTCGTAAGTCCCTTGGAGCACAACATGTGCACACAGGCATACACCTGCCTCATCTGAGGCTGCTTAGGGGAGTAGCCTTCCAATCTTCATGAGGGTCTGTCTTCAACGAAGGGATCTGGGTGCATCTAACCACATCAGCCCGAAGATAACACTAGGAGGGCTCCCGGTTGCCCCATTTGGGCAAAAATTAATAGGGCAGGTACTTTGCCTCGTGGCCATCATGCAGGCGAAAGTAACAACTCCCGGGAACCTAAGCCACATTGATGTCTACTACGCAACTTTATTCTTGTAGACTTTGTTGGGCCTCCAAGCGCAGAGTTTTGTAGGACAACAGCTGAAGGAAATATGCCCTATAGGCAATAATAAAGTTGATATTTATATTTCCTTATGTCATGATAAATGTTTATTATTCATGCTAGAATTGTATTAACCGGAAACTTAGTACATGTGTGAATACATAGACAAACAGAGTGTCCCTAGTATGCATCTACTTGACTAGCTTGTTTATCAAAGATGGTTAAGTTTCCTAACCATAGACATGTTTTGTCATTTGATGAATGAGATCACATCATTAGAGAATGATGTGATGGACAAGACCCATCAGCTAGCTTAGCACTATGATCGTTTAGTTTATTGTTATTTTCTTTCTTCATGACTTATACATGTTCCTATGACTATGAGATTATGCAACTCCCGAATACCGGAGGAACAACTTGTGTGCTATCAAATGTCACAACGTAACTGGGTGATTATAAAGATGCTCTAGAGGTGTCTCCGATGGTGTTTGTTGAGTTGGCATAGATCGAGATTAGGATTTGTCACTCTGTGTATCGGAGAGGTATCTCTAGGCCCTCTCGGTAATGCACATCACTATGAGCCTTGCAAGCAATGTGACTAATGAGTTAGTCACGGGATGATGCATTACGGAACGAGTAAAGAGACTTGCCGGTGACGAGATTGAACTAGGTATGATGATATCGATGATCGAATCTCGGGCAAGTAACATACCGACGACAAAGGGAACAACGTATGTTGTTATGCGGTTCGACCGATAAATATCTTCGTAGAATATGTAGGAGCCAATATGGGTATCCACTTTCTGCTATTGGTTTTTGACTAGAGAGATGTCTCGGTCATGTCTACATAGTTCTCGAACCCGTAGGGTCCGCATGCTTAACGTTCGTTGATGATATAGTATTAGATGAGTTATGTATGTTGGTGACCGAATGTTGTTCGGAGTCCCGGATGAGATTACGGACATGACGAGGAACTCCGGAATGGCCCGAAGATAAAGATTGATATATGGGATAATGGTGTTTGGTCTCCGAAAGGGTTCCAGAATTCACCGGAAGGGGTTCCGGATGTTTTTCCCGAAATGTTTGGGTACAAGAACACTTTATTTGGGCCAAAGGGGAAAGCCCACAAGGTTTTTGGAAAGCGCAAAAGGAAGTTTTGTGGAGTCCAGGGGCCAGACGCCATGGTCCCTGGCGTTTGGGTCCAGACGCCGGGAACCCTGGCATCTGGCCCTGGAGTCCGAGAAGGACTCTTGCCTTTCGGGTGAAACCGACTTTGTGGAGGCTTTTACTCCAAGTTTCGACCCCAAGGCTCAACATATAAATAGAGGGGCAGGGCTAGCACCCAAGACACATCAAGAAACACCAAGCCATGTGCCGGCAACCCCGTCCCCTCTAGTTTATCCTCCATCATAGTTTTCTTAGTGCTTAGGCGAAGCCCTGCGGAGATTGTTCTTCACCAACATCGTCACCACGCTATCATGCTATCAGAACTCATCTACTACTGCCCCTCTTGCTGGATCAAGAAGGCAAGGACGTCATTGAGCTGAACGTGTGCTGAACGCGGAGGTGCCATACGTTCAGTACTTGATCGGGACGGATCGTGAAGGTGTACGACTACATCAACCGCGTTGATAAACGCTTCCGCTTTCGGTCTACGAGGGTACATAGACACACTCTCCCCTCTCGTTGCTATGCATCTCCTAGATAGATCTTGCGTGATCATAGGAATTTTTTTGAAATACTGCGTTCCCCAACAGTGGCATCCGAGCCAGGTCTATGCGTAGATGTTATATGCACGAGTAGAACACAAAGGGTTGTGGGCGATAATAGTCATATTGCTTACTAGCAATGTCTTACATTGATTTGGTGGTATTGTTGGATGAAGCGGCCCAGACCGATGTTACATGACCGCATTCATGAGACTGGTTCTACCGACGTGCTTCGCACACAGGTGGCTAGTGGGTGTCTATTTCTCCAACTTTAGTTGAATCGAGTTTGACTACGTCCGGTCCTTGTTGAAGGTTAAAACAGCACACTTGATGGAAAATCGTTGTGGTTTTGATGCGTAGGTAAGAACGGTTCTTGCTAGAAGCCCGTAGCACCCACGTAAAACTTGCAACAACAAAGTAGAGGACATCTAACTTGTTTTTGCAGGGCTTGTTGTGATGTGATATGGTCAAGACGTGATGATATATAAATTTTTGTATGAGATGGTCATGTTTTGTAACAGTTATTGGCAACTGGCAGGAGCCATATGGTTGTCGCTTTATTGTATGAAATGCAATCGCCATGTAATTGCTTTACTTTATCACTAAGCGGTAGCGATAGTCGTAGAAGCAATAGTTGGCGAGACGACAATGATGCTACGATGGAGATCAAGGTGTCAAGCCAGTGACGATGGTGATCATGACAGTGCTTTGGAGATGGAGATCAAAGGCACAAGATGATGATGGCCATATCATATCACTTATATTGATTGCATGTGATGTTTATCCTTTATGCATCTTATTTTGCTTAGTATAGAGGTAGCATTATAAGATGATCTCTCACTAAATTTCAAGGTATAAGTGTTCTCCCTGAGTATGCACCGTTGCTATAGTTCATCGTGCCGAGACACCACATGATGATAGGGTGTGATAAGCTTTACATTCACATACAATGGGTGCAAGCCAGTTTTGCACACACATAATACTCGGGTTAAACTTGACGAGCCTAGCATATGCAGATATGGCCTCGGAACACTGAGACCGAATGGTCAAGCATGGATTATATAGTAGATATGATCAACATAGTGAAGTTCACCATTGAAAACTTTTCCATCTCACGTGATGATCCGACATGGTTTAGTTGATATGGATCACGTGATCGTTTAGATGACTAGAGGGTTGTCTATCTAAGTGGGAGTTCTTAAGCAATATGATTAATTAAACTTTAATTTATCATGAAATTAGTACCTGATAATATTTTGCATGTCTATGTTGTTCTAGATAAATGGTCCGTGCTACTGTTCCTTTGAATTTTAATGCGTTCCTAGAGAAAGCTAAGTTGAAAGATGATGGTAGCAACTACACGGACTGGGTCTGTAACTTGAGGATTATCCTCATTGCTGCATAGAAGAATTACGCCTTGGAAGCACCGCTAGGTGCAAAGCCCGCTACAGGAGCAACACCAGATGTTATGAATGTCTAGCAGAGTAAAGCTGATGACTTCTTGATAGTTCAGTGTGCCATGCTTTACGGCTTAGAATTGGGACTTCAACGACGTTTTGAACATCATGGAGCATATGAGATGTTCCAGGAGTTGAAGTTAATATTTCAAGCAAATGCCCGAATTGAGAGATATGAAGTCTCCAATAAGTTCTATAGCTGCAAGATGGAGGAGAATAGTTCTGTCAGTGAACATATACTCAGAATGTCTGGGTACCACAACCACTTGACTCAACTGGGAGTTAATCTTCATGATGATAGTGTCATTCACAGAGTTCTTCAATTACTACCACCAAGCTACAAAAGCTTCATGATAAACTATAATATGCAAGGGATGGATAAGACAATTCCCGAGCTCTTCGCAATGCTAAAAGCTGCAGAGGTAGAAATCAAGAAGGAGCATCAAGTGTTGATGGTCAACAAGACCACTAGTTTCAAGAAGAAGGGTAAAGGGAAGAAGGGGAACTTCAAGAAGAACGGCAAGCAAGTTGCTGCTCAAGTGAAGAAGCCCAAGTCTAGACCTAAGCCCGAAACTAAGTGCTTCTACTGCAAAGGGGCTGGTCATTGGAAGCGGAACTGCCCCAAGTATTTGGCGAATAAGAAGGATGGCAAAGTGAAAGGTATATTTGATATACATGTTATTGATGTGTACCTTACTAATGCTCGCAGTAGCACCTGGGTATTTGATACTGGTTTTGTTGCTCATATTTGCAACTCAAAACAGGGGCTACGGATTAAGCGAAGATTGGCTAAGGACGAGGTGCCAATGCACGTGGGAAATGGTTCCAAAGACGATGTGATCGTGGTCGGCACACTACCTCTACATCTACCTTCGGGATTAGTTTTAGACCTGAATAATTGTTATTTGGTGCCAGCGTTAAGCATGAACATTATATCTGGATCTTGTTTGATGCGAGACGGTTATTCATTTAAATCGGAGAATAATGGTTGTTCTATTTATATGAGTAATATCTTTTATGGTCATGCACCCTTGATGAGTGGTCTATTTTTATTGAATCTCGATAGTAGTGATACACATATTCATAGTATTGAAGCCAAAAGATATAAGTTTAATAATGATAGTGCAACTTATTTGTGGCACTACCGTTTAGGTCATATTGGTGTAAAGAGCATGAAGAAACTCCATCCTGATGGGCTTTTGGAATCACTTGATTATGAATCACTTGATGCTTGCGAACCATGCCTCATGGGCAAGATGACTAAGACTCCGTTCTCAGGAATAATGGAGCGAGCAACAAACTTATTGGAAATAATACATGCTGATGTATGCGGTCCGATGAGTGTTGATGCTCGCGGCGGGTATCGTTATTTTCCGACCTTCACAGATGATTTGAGCAGATATGGGTATATCTACTTGATGAAACATAAGTCTGAAACATTTGAAAAGTTCAAAGAATTTCAGAGTCAAGTGGAAAATCATTGTAACAAGAAAATTAAGTTTCTACGATCTGATCGTGGAGGTGAATATTTGAGTTATGAGTTTGGTCTTCATTTCAAACAATGCGAAATAGTTTCGCAACTCACGCCACCTAGAACACCACAGCGTAATGGTGTGTCCGAACATCGTAACCGCACTTTATTAGATATGGTGCGATCTATGATGTCTCTTACTGATTTACCACTATTGTTTTGGGGTTATGCTTTAGAGACAGTTGCATTCACGTTAAATAGGGCACCATCGAAATCCGTTGAGACGACACCATTTGAACTATGGTTTGGCAAGAAACCCAAGTTGTTGTTTCTTAAAGTTTGGGGCTGCGATGCTTATGTGAAAAAGCTTCAACCTGATAAGCTCGAACTCAAATCGGAGAAATGTGTCTTCATAGGATACCCAAAGGAGACTGTTGGGTACACCTTCTATCACAGATCCGAAGGCAAGATATTCGTTGCTAAGAATGGATCCTTTCTAGAGAAGGAGTTTCTCTCGAAAGAAGTGAGTGGGAGGAAAGTAGAACTTGATGAGGTAACTGCACCTTCTCCCTTGTTGGAAAGTAGTTCATCATAGAAATCAGTTCCAGTGATACCTACACCAATTAGTGAGGAAGCTAATGATAATGATCATGAAACTTCTGATCAAGTTACTACCGAACCTCGTAGGTCAACCAGAGCAAGATCCGCACCAGAGTGGTACGGTAATCCTGTTCTAGAGGTCATGTTACTTGACCATGATGAACCTATGAACTATGAGGAAGCGATGATGAGCCCAGATTCCGCAAAATGGCTAGAGGCCATGAAATCTGAGATGGGATCCATGTATGAGAACAAAGTATGGACTTTGGTTGACTTGTCTGATGATCGGCAAGCCATAGAGAATAAATGGATCTTCAAGAAGAAGACTGACGCTGACGGTAATACTACTATCTACAAAGCTCGACTTGTTGCGAAAGGTTTTTGACAAGTTCAAGGAGTTGACTACGATGAGACCTTCTCACCCGTAGCGATGCTTAAGTCTGTCCAAATCATGTTAGCAATTGCCGCATTTTATGATTATGAAATTTGGCAAATGGATGTCAAAACTGCATTCCTTAATGAATATCTTAAAGAAGAGTTGTATATGATGCAACCAGAAGGTTTTGTCGATCCAACATGTGCTAACAAAGTGTGCAAGCTCTAGCGATCCATTTATGGACTAGTGCAAGCCTCTCGGAGTTGGAATATACGCTTTGATAGTGTGATCAAAGCATATGATTTTATACAGACTTTTTGAGAAGCATGTATTTACAAGAAAGTGAGTGGGAGCTCCGTAGCATTTCTGATATTATATGTGGATGACATATTATTGATCAAAAATGATACTGAATTTCTGAATAGCATAAAAGGATAGTTGAATAAGAATTTTTTAATGAAAGACCTCAGTGAAGCTGCTTATATATTGGGCATCAAGATCTATAGAGATAAATCAAGACGCTTAATTGGACTTTCACAAAGCACATACCATGATAAAGTTTTGAAGAAGTTCAAAATGGATCGGTTGAATAAAGGGTTCTTGCCTGTGTTACAAGGTATGAAATTGAGTTAGACTCAATGCTCGACCACTTCAGAATATAGAGAGAAAATGAAAGTCATTCCCTGTGCCTCAGCCATAGGTTCTATCATGTATGCAATGCTGTGTACCAGACCTGATGTGTGCCTTGCTATTAGTTTAGCAGGGAGGTACCAAAGTAATACAGGAGTGGATCACTGGACAACGGTCAAGAACATCCTGAAATACCTGAAAAGATCTAAGGATATGTTTCTCATTTATGGAGGTGACAAAGAGCTCGTCGTAAACGGTTTCGTCGATGCAAGCTTTGACACTGATCCAGATGACTCTATGTCACAAACCAGATACGTATTTTTATTTGAATGGTGGAGCTGTCAGTTGGTGCAGTTCTAAGCAGAGCGTCGTGGCGGGATCTACGTGTGAAGCGGGGTACATAGCTGCTTCGGAAGCACCAAATGAAGGAGTCTGGATGAAGGAGTTCATATCCGATCTAGGTGTAATACCTAGTGCACCGGGTCCAATGAAAATCTTTGGTGACAATACTGGTGCAATTTCCATGGCAAAGGAATCCAGATTTCACAAGAGAACCAAGCACATCAAGAGATGCTTCAATTTCATCCGCGATCAAGTCAGGGAGAGAGGCATAGAGATTTGCAAGATACATACGGATCTGAATGTTGCAGACCCGTTGACTAAGCCTCTCTCACGAGCAAAACATGATCAGCACCAAGACTCCATGGGTGTTAGAATCATTACTGTGTAATCTAGATTATTGACTCTAGTGCAAGTGGGAGACTGAAGGAAATATGCCCTAGAGGCAATAATAAAGTTGTTATTTATATTTCCTTATATCATGATAATGTTTATTATTCATGCTAGAATTGTATTAACCGTAAACTTAGTACATGTGTGAATACATAGACAAACAGAGTGTCCCTAGTATGCCTCTACTTGACTAGCTCGTTTATCAAAGATGGTTAAGTTTCCTAACCATAGACATGTGTTGACATTTGATGAAAGGGATCACATCATTAGAGAATGATCTGATGGAGAAGACCTGTCCATTATCTTATCACTATGATCGTTTAGTTTATTGCTATTTGCTTTCTTCATGACTTATACATGTTCCTATGACTATGAGATTATGCAACTCCCGAATACCAGAGGAACACCTTGTGTGCTATCAAACGTCATAACGTAACTGGGTGATTATAAAGATGCTCTACAGGTGTCTCCGATGGTGTTTCTTGAGTTGGCATAGATCTAGATTAGGATTTGTCACTCCGTGTATCGGAGAGGTATCTCTGGGCCCTCTCGGTAATGCACATCACTATGAGCCTTGCAAGCAATGTGACTAATGAGTTAGTCACGGGATTATGCATTAAGGAACGAGTAAAGGGACTTGCCAGTGACGAGATTGAACTAGGTATGATGATATCGACGATCGAATCTCGGGCAAGTAACATACCGATGACAAAGGGAACAACGTACGTTGTTATGCGGTTCGACCAATAAAGATCTTCCTAGAATATGTAGGAGCCAATATGGGCATCCAGGTTCCGCTATTGGTTATTGACCAGAGAGGTGTCTCGGTCATGTCTACATAGTTCTCGAACCCGTAGGGTCCGCATGCTTAATGTTTGCTGACGATATATTATTATATGAGTTGTGTATGTTGGTGACTGAATGTTATTCGGAGTCCCGGATGAGATCACGGACATGGCGAGGAAATCTGGAATGGTCCGGAGATAAAGATTGATATATGGGATAATAGTGTTTGATCTTCGGAAGGGTTCCGGAATTCACCGGAAGGGGTTCCGGATGTTTCCCGAAATGTTTGGGTACGAGAAAACTTCTTTTGGGCCAAAGGAGAAAGCCCACAAGGTTTTTGGAAAGTGCAAAAGGAATTTTTGTGGAGTCTAGGGGCCAGACGCCAGGGTCCCTGGCATCTGGGTCCAGACGCCGGGAACCCTGGCGTCTGGCCCTGGAGTTCGAGAAGGACTCTTGCCTTTCAGGTGAAACCAACTTTGTGGAGGCCTTTAATCCAAGTTTCGACCCCAAGGCTCAACATATAAATAGAGGGGCATGGTTAGCACCCAAGACACGTCAAGAAACACCAAGCCGTGTGCCGGCAACCCCGTCCCCTCAAGTTTATCCTCCGTCATAGTTTTCGTAGTGCTTAGGCGAAGCCCTGCGGAGATTGTTCTTCACCAACATCGTCACCACGCCGTTGTGCTGTCGAAACTCATCTACTACTTCGCCCCTCTTGCTGGATCAAGAAGGCGAGGACGTCATCGAGCTGAACGTGTGCTGAACACGGAGGTGCCATACGTTCGGTACTTGATCAGGACGGATCGTGAAGGTGTACGACTACATCAACTGCATTGATAAACGCTTCCGCTATCGGTCTATGAGGGTACGTAGACACACTCTCCCCTCTTGTTGCTATGCATCTCCTAGATAGATCTTGCATGATCGTAGGATTTTTTTTTGAAATACTGCGTTCCCCAACAGCAGCAAATTTCCCTCAAGTGGATGTCGTGAGGTTTATCAATTCGTGGAAGGTGTAGGATGAAGATGGTCTCTCTCAAACAACCCTGCAATCAAATATAATGAGTCTCTTGTGTCCCCAATGTCGGTTGTATATCCGGCATATCTCGTAGTAGGGGTCCTAAGCTAGACGTCTTGGAGCGATGGTAACATGGATACGAGATTTTACCCAGGTTCAGGCCCTCTTGATGGAGGTAAAACTCTACGTCCTGCTTTTGATTGTATTCATATGGGGATAGTACATAGTACATGTATCTACCATGAGATTGTAGTAATGAATATGAGATGTTCTATTGACTAGCCTGGCCTCGGTTTATATAACACACCAGAGGCCTAGGGTTTAGAGGAGTCCTTGTCTTGGGTGCCAAGTCTTGTGGAATCCTCCTTGTATGTGGCATGGGCTGCCCGAAGTGGCCCATAAGTGAACCGCCATGGGGTCCTCAGCCCGATCCAGCTGGTCGGGAGACGACGTGGTGAGTACCCCCTAGTCCAGGACACCATCACCCAACACACCCAATACAATGATCAGTTGTATTGGTTCACTAGTTCGGCAAAGAGATGGTGATACAAGTGTAATATGAATGGTCTAAATATGTTTTTATAATTTGAATAAATAAAAATAACAAGGTAGCAAGTAACAAAAGTGAGTAAACACTGTATCTCGATGCTTCGAAACAAGGCCTAGAGTTCATACTTTTACTAGTGCAATCTCTCAACAGAACTAACATAATTGAATCATATAGTAATCCCTCTAAGTGTGGCAAAGAATCACTCCAAAATGTCAAGTCTTATCGGAGAAAGTAGGATGAAAACATGTATCAACCTTTATGCCCTATATTACCCCAATGTTACCATCGGAATCCGCAAGTTGATTACCAAAACATACATCAATTGATCTTAATAGATTATCACATTGTCACCACGGGTATCCACAAGCAAGACATATATCAAGTGATCTCAAATCCAAAGTATTCAGACTGATAACAAAAATACCTCAAAGAGTAATACTCAATTCACCACAAAAGAGATAGAGGGGAAGAAGTTCATATGATCCAACTATATTAACAAAGCTCATGATTCATCAAGATATTACCAAATAAACAACAAGAGAGAGAGATAGAGAAAGAGAGAGAGCTACTAGTACATACCCTCAGCCCTGAGGGTGAACTACTCCCTTCTCGTCATGGAGGTAGTGGGGATGATGAAGATGGCCTCCGGTGATGGCTTCCCCCCCTCCGGAATGGACCTCCGGATGAGATCGCTTCAGAACAGAGGCTTGTGGTGGTGGAAAAACTCATCTAGGTCAACTTTTTTTTGCAATATATAAGAATTTCAATGTTGGAATCATGCCAGGAGGGGTCACAGGGGGCCCATAAGGCACTAGGGTGCGCCCTTGTGGGGCCCCTATGAGTCTTCTGGTGCTCCCCTGAAGCTTCCTAGGTCTCTTTCCTTCCAAAAAAAACGTCAAAAAGTTTCTTCGTGTTTGGACTTCGTTTGGTATGGATTTTCGGGAAAACCAAAAACAAGTAGAAAACAACAACTGGCACTAGATTAATATGTTAGTCCATGAAAATAATATAAAAATACACCGAAACAATATAAAATTATTGTAAACATGGCATGAGTACTTCATAAATCTTACATTCTTAAAAAGTTGGTCCCAATTCTCTCAACATGCAAAGTGTTCACCTCAACATCCCACTAAGCAATGCATTTAAATCTTTTCTTGCACCAAGCCATGCAAAATCTGCCACATAAGCGCTCTCAACATGCAAAGTGTCCACATTAACGTCCCACTAAGCAATGCATTTAAGTCTTCTCTCCCACTAAGTCATGCAAAATCTACCACATAAGCGAGTCATGCATTTAACTTATAAATTACGTACGATTATTTTTGCACTAGTCGATGCATGTAACGTTGGCACATCATATATTCATGTTAGTCATCCTTCACATTTGTGTTCAAAATGACATTTTTAACTATAATTCAAAAAAAATTATTTTACTTTTAGAAACTTTCTTTTCATTAGATTTAGCAACTACTTAGGCATTTTTAACACGGTTATCACAACAACGTGTGGGGAGAGATTCATCCTCACTACTCATGTCCATTTTTTCCTCAATGAATAAGACACTGACGTGGACAACTCTGATTACAACGTGCGGGGAGAGAGTCATCCTCACTACTCATGTCCAATTTTTCCTCAATGAAGAAGACACCCGCGTGAACAACTCTAAGAAATTTTAAACTCACATTATGCTACTTATGTTCCAAAATATTTTGCAAAAATAAACTAACAAAGTATAATAAATCTCATATATTTGTATTTTCAAGCTCATATTATTAATTGTAATATTCATGTTCCACATAAGCAAGTATCATCTAAACATATTGCCAACAATTTCCGCAGCAACGCGCGGGGAATTGTCTAGTTATAGATATGTTGGAGACGTATCACACATCTTGAGGGAGGGGATAGGAAATAAAATAATGACGACAAAGGACCACGGAGGGCAGCATGCCGATGAACATCTCACAAAAATGAGAGAAGATGGATAAATGAAGGATGGAGTCGGGAGTGAGATGGATAAGGTTGATGTGGTAGGCATCGAGAACAACAAGCAGAAACTGGAAAAGGGGGCAGTAGACCCACTAGAAAAAAGCTGGAGAAGACCACTGTTTCTCCCTGATGGAGCACAGGGAAATCGTCACCTGGATGAGCAATGATGGTCTGCAACAAATGTTGATTCAGAAGAACCCCATGGATTAGGATCCTCTCGTCCACCACCCGCCGTGTCTTGACGGTGGACGGCGGAAGGACTTATTCGAGTGGTGTTGTTGTGGGGGAAGACGAAGTCCTCGGGTCCACGACCAGGGCGGAGGCATCATCCGTAGTAGACACCGTGGCCGTAGCACGAGTGACACGCCCCTCCACCTTCTTTGCCAGATGGGGCAGCACCGGCGCAGAGTTTGTCGGCCTCTTCTTAGCGCTCTTCTTGGTGACCATGGTGGCGACATAGAGGAAAAAAATAGGAGGATAGAATAGGAACAAGGAGGAAGAGAGAAGGAAAGCTGCGATGGGACGAGAGGAAAGAGAAAGAGAGGCGCCTCTTTTTGACCAAATGGGAACTGGAACAAAGGAGTTAATGCCTCACTCTGCATGGCACATAACTCCATGGGTTACCGCTCCACACAGAACCCAAAAAACTTCTCCCAAAATTCAAAGGAAACCACATCATATCGCACTCCCACTTATATAGAAGATTACCTTTTTTGAGACAACCCATTAGAAGAGTTGGCCCTATCCACATCAAAACAATTGGCTCCATGAGCCCGATCGCTGCAGGCGCGCCCAGGGGCTGCTGTCAGCATATCCAAAATGGGGATACTATGAGTCCCCTGTCAAATGGGCCAGCCCAAAAGACATAACCAAGGAAAATAAGAAGTGCAGAGGTTCTACCATCGAACCGGTAAATGGAGGCCATACGATTGTATACACGGATCTTTTGTGCACACTTACCATCATATGAAAGCCACAAACTATTCAGGGTAAAATATGCAAGAACGCGTCTAGCGAGCAGCCGTGCGCTCGCTAGCACTCCTCGGCAGCCGGCTGTATTAGGAAAATTTATGTCCCATTGCCAGATTAGGAAAGTCCGCTTGATCCCTCGGAGACCAAAATTAAAAAGCATCATCCAACGCACTCCCCTTCACCCTGGCCCAAGTTCGTTTCCATGTGCTCTTCCATGTGCCAGTAATAAAGCAAAAGAGCAATTAATTGCATTCCAAAAAATTCAAAAAGCAATAACTTATGAATTACATGTTGGAATTAAAATCCGTTTTCACCGTTGGAACTCTCGCGATGAGATCTTTAAAACTAGACCCCATTTATATATGTTTCGATGAACTTTTTTCATCGCCAACTGGTTGTACTAGATGGTGCAACTTTTATACTATGAGATGCAACTATTTTTTAAACCAACTTTTGTGCTATCACAATCAACTATAATACTGTGTGGTGCAATTTTAGCGCTACATGAACCAACTTCACGTAATGAGCAACTATAATACTGTGTGGTGCAATCACCTCCCGCGTCTTATTACTGGCACATGAAAAAAATGCAAATATATATAAGAGAGCACATATAGAGTCTTATTTCACACATGATGCAGAAGAACCTGTGTCACTGTAGCAAAAGAAAAAGAAAAAAACATATTGTAGGTACTATGAAAATATAACTACCAACTAGACAAGAAGTATATGTTTTTTTCTTTAATCTTTCCACACAGTAGTATGTGTGACTTTGTAGCTTAGAATTGTGTGCAAAAATCTACATCAGTTCATCCACCCCCATAACCTGTAAAACCTGCACATGATGCAAAAAAAGAAGCTTGAGAAAAAATGAACCAACTCTAGCTTGTATTTGTGCAACTTAACCAATACAAGTGTGCAACTGACAACACTCTCGTATCCATCTACTTGTGGAGTTTGGATTTCAGTAGGCATCATCAACTCATATAAAAGTAGAAGATGCTAACTCAGATAATTTCAGATTCATTTTGGTTTTAGCTAAAAAATTGTATGCATAATTCCAAAAAAAAACTTTATGCTGGCTGTTGTGCAGCTACATCATCTATTTTGTGCAACTGCAAGTACTCTTGCATGCAAATCATATTGCATGTTTGTGTAGCTATGTAATGAATTGTGAACTGAGGAACATGATGAATTTAGCCTATCTAAACACAAGAAAATAGACAAAATAGTGAATTAAACAAATTATAATCTTCCGAATAAGTAGTACAACTATATTCAAGTGCATTTGCACACCTAGAAAATCATATGCATGTGAACACATGAGGATGCCAACTACTGAATGGTTCTTGTGCAACTAAAGAAGATGAAGATGCCAACTCATGTGGCACTGTTGTGAAACTATTAAAAAATTGGGGATGCCAACTCCTGATTGGTTCTTGTGCAACTAAAATAGTTGCGGATGCCAACTCATGTGATATTGTTATGAGACTATTTAAAAAGTAGAGACTGCCAACTCCCAAATGGTTCTGGTGCAACTATGAAAGTCGAGGATGCCAACTCGTATGATACTGTTGTGCAACTATTTGAAAAGTTTATGATACCAACTCCTAATTGATTTGTGTACAACTATAAAAGTTCAGGATGCCAACACCTAGCTGGTTCTTTTGTAACTGTGTAAAAAATAATATCCCAGGTTTCTTTGCGTAGAAAAAAAATCCTAATGCCATTTTATGTTACCTCGGCAGCTGCTGCAGACGGTGTGCCAACTCCAGCTACAACTCCAACCTGCGTGGTCGCCTTCCGTTTCCGCCGTTTCACGAAGCGGAATGGGTCACCAACCTAAAGGATGCATGGAAAAAGTTACTTGTGTGTGTGTGCAAAAAAAGGAAAGCACCCACACTGCTTGCTCGATACTCATGTTTTCGAGTCGAACGAATAGTCACGACTAGTCGATGAGTCATAACTATAAATCGACTCAAACACCTCGACTAGATCGGCACGACATGAATCGTCAAGTGTCGCTACCCCAGAACGACTCGTCGAGTCAAAAACCTTGCACGATACTTACCTCATCATTCTCTGCCTCCCCATCGATATCAGGACGACGCGGCTGCCGCTTGGCGGACTGTTTCGAGTTCCGCCGAGAAGAATTGTTTACGGCCCCTGCATAGCCAAACAAAATACAGAATATGGTCAGGAAAACCCCCCAAAAATAGTTATTATAATTTCAAAACAAAACTGCTACAAGGATAAATGAAAAATGATGAAAAAAAGCAAACATACCTCTCCTTCACTAGGAGCCGTATCTCCTTCTACAACCATTTTTGGTCTGTGAAAAGAAAAGCGAACAAACAAATTAGTCGAAGCAACCAAATGCATTAAAGAGTAAAAATGAGCAAAAACAATTGATATCAAAAAAAATGCCATGAGGTAAGCAAGTAATGTTTATTTTTCAAAGCACACATACAAAACAAAATAAAATGTGTGCAACTTGATGCACTGTATGGCCAACAGGTCACACATGAGTGTGCAACCAAAAAATCAGCATACACACTGCATGGTCATGATTTAGGCATTGGAGCCAAAACTAAACTAATTGTCAACCAACTATATAGCCCTTCCCTGTACAACTACATAAGTGTGACTAAGCCAGCTAGGATATGTACTGCCTTGATTTGCAAACTCATGTATGAATGCATACCCTTGTGACAACAGAGCACACATGAGTGTCCAACCAAAAGAACACACATACTGCTTGAACATGGTTTACACAATGTATCCATCTGAATACCATTGCTTGTGCAACTGGTTAGCCCTCACTGTGCAACTTCATAAGTTGGCTAGCTAGCTGAGATTTGTATATGCATGATCCAACTACATTTGCGTTTCTGTGCAACTATGACAACAAACCAGCCAACTGGTTACTTATATGCATGCAAGAAAACAGAGAAACCACACAGATGCATTTTGAGAGGATTGAGCAATAACATTAGAACTATCCTCTCGGTACTCTTATGTACTTCCCTCTTCCTATTCCAACTCAAATCGCCGCCCAAAAACCAAAACATACAAACGTTATAGTGGTAGTTGACTAAAGAAAACACTTATTTCACCACCCAATCATTCAGTTTCTGCAAGGAAGATGAAACACACATAGAATTGGACTAGTTTGCTTCAGTCATGTACTGAGTAGCAGACTAGCACTAAATTAGAAAAAGGAAAACAAGCATTAAAAATGTAAATATAAACTAGACTCGTGTACCAGGACTACTAGCAAATACTACTACATTGTATTGACATGCAGGCACCTAGAATCGCTAGGCTATGATAGTCCAGTTAACGAATTTCCGACGAGAGTCAATGCTCTCTCACGGGGCCCTTCTGCCTGAATCAGGCCAGAATCGCTGTCGGCGCTGGGACCTGACACCGCCGCATCTCCGCTCAGCAGATCATGACGCCGGAAAGACCACATCAGACACCACCACCACCGGAGGCTGCTCTATCTCCGCCAGTGTGACACAGACATCAGACACACGGTGACCAGAGGATCCTCCACCTCCGCCATCACGGCGTCCAGGCACGTGGAGGAGGTCATCAAAGAGCAAGCATATGGGGGGTAGTGGGCTCAGTCGGAGCCGGAGAGGAAGGATCTCAACCAGCCTCGGGCAGAGGAAGGAGACGACGGCCGCATCCCGTCGACAACGACAGGGCACGGCAGCGATGGGGCTGGATCTGGTTGCCCAGGGAGCATGGGGCAGTTGGAGAGGACGCCATGGTGGAGTAGGCTGGTGGTGGTGCGGCCAAGACAACCGTCGTGGTGGTGGTGCGACGTCGACCTCGGGGTAGAGCCACGCCGGGGTGGTCCTCCCCTCCTCCGATCCACCGGTGGAGTGTGGTGGGCTGGTGGCCGGTTAGTGGGAGGCTCCTGATGGTCGGCGTTGAGGGGAGAGGCCGACGAGCCCCCTCTGATCCAGATCCGTGGGGAAGAGTGAGAGAGAGAATAGAAAGAGAGACGCAGGTGCTGCGGGGAAGACAGAAAGAGGCTGTCGGTGGGGTGGGCCGGGACCTTGTCAGATATCGTTTGTGATGCCGGATCGTGCGGCCGCGAGCCGGCCGCTCGATGTCTCTAAATAGTGCGTATGCACTTTTTAGATTTTAGGAATAAATATGCAAAGACCCCAGCCATGATGCCACAAGGATGGTGCCCGAAACCTCGCGCGTACATACCCTAGCTACATGTGTCACGAGGGCAGGCGGCTCTTGCTGTGCACAGAGAAGCTCTCCATCAACCGGGTATTTAATGCCAATGTAGGCTACCAGGCGAAGCCGCCCGTAGGTCTACGTGAGTAGACCACCATCATCATGGCAAACAAGTACTCCCTTCATCCGGAAATATTTGTTATCATAATGGATAAAAGGAGATGTATCTAGGATGGGTGCCTCGGACGATCATGTGCATTGCATGCCCTATTTGTGAGACGAGTGTGACATGGCTCGGATTTTTGACTAAGGGAGACGGTGCATCGCGTGACATCAGGTTGGGCGATGATAGGAGGGACCCAAGAGTCTACCAGGAGCGCTCGAGAGCCTGACATGCTGCAGTGTCAGCTTATCACCTGCGAAGACCGAAGACAAACTATACGTATCAGGACCGGTACCTACCTGTACACGTATCCATTCACACAAGTTGCACCGACTATTGTGGTACCCCCAGACCTATATAAGGGCAGGGCCGTAGTCAGTTTAGGACAAGGAGAAACACACACCCACAACAATTAGCACTACTTCACTCGAGCACCACCAGGAGAAGATAACACACAAAGCTTAGACAAGTAGAGATAAGAGTGCTCGGGCACTCAAACTAGAACTTCGACCACCACTGATCACACCCCGAGCCCCCATTTGTAACACTATTGCACTTGTATCTCTCACTTTTCATATCAACTAGTAAATGCGTACGTGCAATGCATGTTAATATTTAGGCAATATATTAATTGCATGCGGATATTAAGTATGCTATTATTTGATGTGTTAATTTTGTAATTAATGCTATATTTGATATGATATTAATTGCACGTTAAACACGTTGAATGCTCGCCACTGAAACAGTCTAGATTATTAGATTGGCTTAGTTTGATGGCCGAGATTAATTGGATCTGCCCATTAGAATCTTTTTATATTGGTATAGATATAGATATAGATAAAAATAAGACAGAAAGTTTACACTATGCCTGAACTTGTATAAAAATCCTTGTGTTTCTTGTGATCTTCACACCCCGGCAAGCTCGAAACTACATGGCATCATTGATCTTTGATGTCCTAAGTTTACACTCCGACAGTTATAGCGAACATTATTTCTAGCACGGTGCTGTGTGTGCAGTGTAACTGATCAATTGCCGTTCCACTAGAACCGTTGCTCGCGTTTTCCATAATTTCTCGAACGGCGCTCTTCATCTGGCACCGTTTGCTGATGATACTCGAAAGAGACCGGTCAACAAAGCTCAGCAGCAGAAAAGAATGTTTTGTCAGAAAGGGAAAAAAAAGAACTTTGCCCATCTAGAAGATAGGTACTTACGTCCATGGGACCGGGCCGATCAAAGATGAAACCACTGGATAAACTACTAGCCCAAACATGCGGCACCCTCCACACGTGCATCTCATACCTTCCTCTTGCTGCTGCATCACCTAACCTGAACCCTTATCCTTCCGAGGAAAACGAACAGGGCCGTTACGCTTCAGGATCCACTGGTCAGAACCCGAGAGCCCGGCCACACCACATGGCAAACATGGTGTGGTGACTAGTACAGTACCTCATTCACAATTTTTTTTAAAAAAAATACTACTCCTAGAAGAATCCGAGAGGTCGAGGTTGCAGTTCTTTGAGAACAATATATGTGACTGAAAGTTTTCTTCAGAACGTTCTGATGGCGGCTCTGTATCTGGTCCGGTAATTACAGCAGCGCAGACTTTGAACCGTCTCATGCTACTGCTAGCTCGGTCGTGCACGAGCTTGCTTGCTTGATCCGATCGAACTTTGAATCCTGCGACATGTTACTATTCCAGTACGTGCTCCGGAGCTGTTGCTTTCTGCTGACTACCACACTTGGCATCGAACTTTTGATTATCTTCACTCGGGCACTCATTATTTTCCTTTTTCGGTGTGGTTCCAGTAGCCAAGAAGTTAACTCTAACTCGCTAGGGTCCAACACAAGAGCTTTTGACAATTGGGTTTACCTCACGATGGTCGGTCTCCGGGGTTTTTAACGCGGCCGGAGACGCGATTTGAAATGACAGGGAGGAACGCACTCGCAAAATGCAGCAAGTTTCAGACTTTCAGTAGATTTTTTTTCATGGTAATAAGTGTCTCATTCATATCATAAAGATGAAAGTATAAGTCACGTAAAGGCCGACATAACAAAATCAAAAAAATAGCAGAATATCTCTGAGCTTGACACCAACACTCGTCACCTGCCTCCCACACCACCACATCAGCCACCGAAAAAAAATGACAATTTTCACTGGATTCAGAAGTGATATAGTTGACGCCATGTAGATTCATTGGAGTATTTGCCTGCCGAACTCTTGCGTTTCAAACTTCTTTTTTAGGGACTGTTGCGTTTCCAACATGCTAAGCGGAAAACAAAATTTGTGGTCGACGTCAAATTGTCACTCCAGTCTGCGGTTGGGTTTGTGCAGTCCAGTCTTCGAAGTGTCGGCGTTGGCAGTAGTGGAGTTAAAAAAACGCGTGGAGAAACATTGCGGACGACAGACCAGCCATTCGTGCGTATATCCAATGAAAGCGATTGACAAATACTTCACTTTTTTTCTTTTTTTGCTATTCGGTCTTAGAATTGCTATTTGCGGACGAGAGTGATCAAGAACCGCCATGGAATAGTATCCGCATTGTCCACGATAAAAATGATATCTTTGCGCAGGTGCTTAGCTCGTCCCCTCCGTATGTATCATTTTGACGGGATATAGTTGAAACCCAGTTTACATCATGACAACATCTATTATCTCATTTGGATTTAGTTAAATTGACACATGAACGGATGTATTTCCTTGGAATTCCATAGCATCCACACGATTCACAGTTTAATTATATGTATTGTGCTCTTATACAACTCAGAAATTTCTGTGGACAATAATAATAAAATATGAAGATCGAAGATACTTTTAAAATTCAATATTTTCATGTGGTATCTTTATGGCGGAGGTTGAGATCTACTTGTCTCTTGAAATAAGATTTCGCCCCGTTTTATAGATAAAAAAATCAACAAGTCCATACAACGAGTAGCGAAGCACCGAAATAACAAGTCCGTTGGGGCATCAGCACAAGCAAGCCTAAATACAACATAAAAGAAAGGCGTAAAAAAGACCACCAAGTGACCACATCATCATGTGGACGCCGGGTAAAGCGAGACGACATGCAGTGTCATGTAGCGCATCCAACATCTGCCCCAGCAAGTTGCAGTCCCGCTGCCTAGCCAGTGGGTACGAGTGGCGCAAGAACACAAGAAATTTGAAGAATGAGTCAAAGGCCCACCAAAGAAAGATCCACTCAATCACCATCTGGTTACGCGTCCAAAGTGTCCAAGCTAACGCCGCAAAAACTAGTCAGAAGAGGTGCCCCTTCCTAGTGATCCGGATAGCTCTGACTTGGAGGAAGCCAGCTAAGTCTGGAGCCTCCCAATCAGGCGATTAACTGAACCCGATCGATGGCTGTTAACTGAACCCGATCTAGCGATTCCTTCGCTACTGCTGCTAACTAAAGCCGATCGATTGGATGAATAGTGAGTGTTGCGGGGGGGGGGGGGGGGGTGGATGAACAGTGAGCGGTGGCGTTGCCTCTGGATGAATAGGACCCCGTGGTGTGGAGGGCTGGATGAACAATAGACGGTGGAGGGGTGGTTGAACAAGACCCCGTGGTGTGGATGGCTGGATGAACAGTAGACAGTGGAGGGGTGCCCGTGGAGGGGTGGTTGAACAGTAGCAGATGGACTAGCGCGCGATGGAGGCTGGATGAACAGGAGCCCGTGGAGGCTGGAGGAGGTCGACGGTAGCCCGTGGAGGCTGGAGGAGGTCGACGGTGGAGATGAACAGTATCCCGTGAAGTCCCGTTTTGCGGTACGCCACACAACTCCCGATGAACAGGACCCCCGTTTCGACCGTAGCGCTCCAACACAAGTCCGTTTCCTCCGTTTTGCGGTACGTCACACCCCTCCCGATTAACAGGACCCCCATTTCGATCGTAGGAGGTCCGTTTCCTCCGTTTTGCGGTACGCCAGACCCCTCCCGATGAACAGGATCCCGTTTCGAACGTGGCCGGTCGAACACAAGGCCGTTTCCTCCGTTTTGCGGTAAGCCAGGCCTCGTTTCTGTTGGTTGTTCCGTCCAAGCCCTCCCGATGAACACGACGACGCATTCCGTTCCGATCCAGTCGGTTGGCTCCCCATTAACACGACAACGACGCAGTTTCTCCGTTCCGACCCAACCAAGTACATGATCCCTGACCGTACGTATGAGCGAGTAGGTGTTCGAGACCTTGCCCATATGTACGTACGTGACCATATTTTCTTTCTTGCACACTGGTCGTTGTACGTATGTTTACATGCTACGTGTGCGTCTCTATTACGACACGTGCACGCCTCTACATGGACCAGTATGTACGTACACGTTCGCGACCAGAATGACAACGCTACGTACGCTTCGACCAGGTGGGTCCCGACTGTGAGGCACTTCCTTGCATGCAAAGATGTAGCTGGTGGGTCATAGCAGTCAGGGGGGTGAATCGTTTTTTTTGCCCGGACGCACTTCCTTGCGTGCGAAGATGTAACTGGTGGGTCCCAGCAGTCAGAGAGAAAACATTTTTTTCATGAAATAAGGTGGCACGTCCAGTGGGTCCCCGCTATCACGTGGAGGAATAATTATTTTGCGCGTAATAAGGAGGCACTTTCTCGCATGTTCCGTCCAAGCCCTTCCGATGAACACGACCACGCATTCTGTTCCGACCCAGCTGGTTGGTTCCCAAACGTTCTGTTGCCTCCCGATGAACACGACACATTCCGTTGCCTCCCCATGAACACGACGCATTCCGTTGCCTCCCCATGAACACGACGTATTCCGTTGCCTCCCCATGAACACGAAGACGACGCCGTTTCTCCGTTCCGACCCAGCCATGTACACGAGCCCTGGCCGTACGTATGCGCGAGTAGGCGTTCGAGACCCCGCCCGTAAGTACACATACGTGGTCGTATTTTCTTTCTTGCACCCTGGCCGCTGTACGTACGTGTACATGCTACGTGCGCGCCTCTACTACGACACGTGCACGCCTCTACTATGACACGTGCGCGCCTCTACATCGACCAGTATGTACGTACACGTTCGCGACCAGAATGACAACGCTACGTACGCTTCGACCAGGTGGGTCCCGACTGTCAGGCACTTCCTTGCCTGCAAAGATGTAGCTGGTGGGTCCCAGCAGTCAGGGGGACGAATCGTTTTTTTGCCCGAACGCACTTCCTTGCGTGCGAAGATGTAGCCGGTGGGTCCCAGCAGTCAGGGGGGCGAATCGTTTTTTTGCCCGGACGCACTTCCTTGCGTGCGAAGGTGTAGCTGGTGGGTCCCAGTAGTCAGGGGGGCGAATCCTTTTTTTTCGGACGCACTTCCTTGCGTGCGAAGATGAAGCTGGTGGGTCCCAGCAGTCAGGGGGAAACATTTTTTTCCGCAAAATACAGTGGCCCGTCCGATGGGCCCCAGCTGTCAGGTGGAGGAATCATTATTGTCTGCGTAATAAGGAGGCACTTCCTTGCTGCGGCCGTGGACCCAGCTGTCAGTCTCTCCACGTACAGTCCACGTCCGATGGAAGTCGTTCCTTGACCACGTTGACCAGGCCGTGTCGAGAGCACCACGGCGAGGCCTAGGAAGGGGACGACGCGGAGGCGGGGAAGACGCGGCAGTGGAAGCCCGCGCGGAGAGGAGTATGAGGGTTCACTGGTTCGACTACGGTGTGAGGCTGACGTCGCCGCAGGGCCTAGCCAGCGGTGGGAATAGTAGGGGGCGGTGAGGCCTCCGCGGCAGCACAGCCGGCCACGGGAGGCAGGATCATGCGGCACGACCGGTGCTGCTTTGGGCAGCTGGAGCAAGAAGACCAGAGGTTGAAGAAGCACTATGGCCGTTGGATGGACATCATACGGTCACTGGAGCTAGAATGGTTCATATTGACTAAGTTGACAAAGCCCTCCGTCCCCGTCAACTTAGTTGGCCCACAAGTCATCCTCCCACTATGATGGGTCCCAGCTAGCAGGGGGTATTCATTTTTTTGTGCGTAATAAGGAGGCACTTCCTTGCGTGCGAAGATATAGCTGGTGCATCCGACATGTCAGCGGGGGGAACTTTTTTCGTGAAATACAGATGCCCTTCCGGTGGGTCCCAACTGTCAGGTGGAGGAATCATTATTTTGCGCATATAGTCCACGGCCGATGGATGTTGTTCGCTGACCATGTTGACCAGGCCGCACCGAGAGCACCATGGCGGTGGATGACAGCGAGGCCTAGGAAGGGAACGACACGGAGCCGGGGAAGACTCGGCAATGGTTGCCCACGCGGTGGGGACTACGAGGGTTTACTGGTCCGGCTGCCGTTGCCGGAAAATAACAGGAGGTGTGGGTGAGTAGAGGAATGGCCTGACCAGCAATGAAGTAGAATGGGGCGGTGCGGCAGCACAGCCGGCCATGGCAGGCGGGAGCAGGCAGTCCCACCGGAGCTGGTTTGGGTGGCTGGAGCAAGAAGATCAGATATTGAAGAAGCAGCACGGCCGTTGGATGTTAATCCAACGGTCATTGCTGCTAGAATCATTTGTGGACTAAGTTGACAAAGCCAAAGTACACGTCAACCTAGTAGACCCACAAGTCAGCCTCCAAATCTGTCCCAAACACCATACAGCCCGAAATTTCTAGCCAGATTCAAATTAATTTTAAATCTAAATATACCTTAATTTAAATTCAATGAAATTTTACCCGCACAAAAACAATGAAATTTAAAATATCAAAATCCGAAAGAAAACAATATTTTGGAACTAATTGCCTGTTTGCTGTATTTTTTTCATTTTATAGCCCATTTATTATTACTTATAGCCCATTTCTTATTACTTATAGCCCATTTTCTGGGCAAAATGCATCCCTCCTTGTCTTGAAAGATTTCCGGCCCAGCAGGGCGTAGAAAAGCAAGTAGGCATCCTGAAAAGGGTGACATCCGTTAGCATCCAGACAGACATATATTCAAACTGAATCAAAAGGATCGAAATTGCAACATATAGTCTTAACATCCGAACAAAATGAACGAATGCATTCCAATTGAAATGGTCACACTTCCATAAATTGAGAAGCCACTTAGATAGAGGTAGAAGAATAAAACAACAAGGTACGGACAAGAACAAATACTTGGTGAGGATTACCCAATCACAAACCAAATATCGGCGGAAGAAATACTAGACCTACATGAATTCCCACCTATGAAACTCTCGAACCTTTCCGGTTATGCAATCAGGTGTTGGGGATACAGGGGAAGCATAATATCTCACCCAAGCTAGAAAATCCTACATCCAGCTATATCCATCCTTCAACACATAACCAAGAAACCTTCAGAAATCATTTACCTCAACCTTCGAAAAGCACCCGTTATACGAGTTATGGCAATACTCCCGAACTCCCGCCCC
This sequence comes from Triticum urartu, assembly GCF_056163025.1. Taxonomy (NCBI): domain Eukaryota; kingdom Viridiplantae; phylum Streptophyta; class Magnoliopsida; order Poales; family Poaceae; genus Triticum; species Triticum urartu. Next base: position 513,492,106 of record NC_141874.1, read on the forward strand.
AGTACTGGGTGGCGTCGAGGTTATCTCACCAACGAACTGCATAAAAGAGATTTTCGATGTCGGCGTACTAAACTCAGGTATTCCAGAACTACAACGATAAAATTATGACGACAACACCTCAGAGCTCAACTCCCCAGGACACTTCCACAAAACCCCTGACAGGAGGCACCAAGACAATGTTCTCATCATAAAACCATCGGAACGATTCCAAGATACCCGCGTGATCCTAAATTTTTTTAGTGAAATTTGAGAAGAGAAGAGTCAAAACTCTACGTCAGTATGCCTTACCAGAGCGATGAGGAGACTGGGAAGTAAAAAGAATTACTAACTCTCCGATATATAATTCCTAAATGACTCAAAACATTTTTTTTCTAGACACAACTCGGCCGCTAAAAACGATCAAGCAAAGGGGCTCCTAAGGTCGGGGAAGGCTCTGATACCAACTTGTAGCGCCCTCGATGCGGCTATATCTCCCACGTGTCGAAGCACGACTTAGAGGCATAACCGCATTGAAAGCAATGTTGCAAGTGAGGTAATCTTCACAACAACCCATGTAATGAATAAGGAAAAGAGGTACAATAGTTGGCTTACACTCGCCACGTCACACAATAGCATAAATATCATTACATTCATCCAGATACACTCAAGGTCCGACTACAGAACCAAAATAAAGATAAACCCCAAATGCGACAAAGTCCACGATCACCCCCAACCGGGCACCACTACTGATCGTCTGGAAAGGGAACGTAGTAATGACGTGAGTCTTCATCGAACTCCCACTTGAGCTCGGTCGCATCATCTGGAATGGCATCATCGGTCCCTGCATCTGGTTTTGGAAGGAGTTTGTGAGTCACGGGAACTCAGCAATCTCACACCCTCGCGATCAAGACTATTTGAGCTTATAGGAAGGGTAAAAGTATGAGGTGGAGCTGCAGCAAGCGACTAGCATATTTGGTGGCTAACATACGCAAACGAGAGCGAGAAGAGGAGGCAAAGGCACGATCGATGAACTATGATCAAGAAGTGATCCTAGAACAACCTACGTTCAAGCATAACTCGAGACCGTGTTCTCTTCCCGGACTCCGCCGAAAAAAGACCATCACGGCCACACACTCTGTTGATTCATTTTAATTAAGTTAAGTTTAAGGTTTTCTACAACCGGACATTAACAAATTCTCATCTGCCCATAACCGTGGGCACGGCTTTCGAAAGTTCATAACCCTGCAGGGGTGTCCCAACTTAGCCCATCACAAGCTCTCACGGCCAACAAAGGATATTCCTTCTCCCAAGAAAATCCGATCAGACTCGGAATCTCGGTTACAAGACAACTCGACAATGGTAAAACAAGTCCAGCAAGACCACCCGCTGTGCCGTCAAATCCCGATAGGAGCTGCACATATCTCGTTCTCAGGGCACACCGGATGAACACTACGTACAACCAAAACCAACCCTCAGGTTTCCCCAAGGTGGTGCTTCAAGTGGCTCTGTTTTGGACCAACACTCAGAGGAGCACTGGCCCGGGGGTTTAAATAAAGATGACCCTTGAGTCCGCGGAACCCAAGGGAAAAAGAGGCTAGGTGGCGAATAGTAAAACCAAGGTTGGGCCTTGCTGGAAGAGTTTTATTCAAGGCGAACTGTCAAGGGGTTCCCATTACAACCCAACCATGTAAGGAACGCAAAATCAAGAAACATAACACCGGTATGACAGAAACTAGGGCGGCAAGAGTGGAACAAAACACCAGGCATAAGGCCGAGCCTTCCATCCTTTACCAAGTATATAGGTGCATTGAAGTAGACAAGATATAATAATGATATCCCAACAATAAACATGTTCCAACAAGGAACAAACTCCAATCTTCACCTGCGACTAGCAACGCTATAAGAGGGGCTGAGCAAAGCGGTAACATAGCCAAACAACGGTTTGCTAGGACAAGGTGGGTTAGAGGTTTGACATGGCAATATGGGAGGCATGATAAGAAAGTAGTAGGTATCGTCGCATAGGCATAGCAAAAGAGCGAGCATCTAGCAGGCAAAGATAGAAGTGATTTCGAGGGTATGGTCATCTTGCCTGCAAAGTTCTCCGAGTTGACTTGATCCTTGTAAGCGTAGTCAATGGGCTCCTCATTCACGTACTCGTCTCCCGGCTCTACCCAAGCAAGAACAACAAGCAAAGGGAGACACAATCAACCACGTGCAATGCACAAACAACATGATGCAAAACAAGGCATGATATGCGGGATCCGATATGCGATGCATATGAATGATTCAGAAAGGAATGATTGAACCTGGCCTCAACTTGGAAATCCAAGAGTGCCACTGGAAAGGGGAGTTGATTTCGGTCGAAAACGATATAAAGATCACCGGAATCGGATGCACGGTTTGGAAATGGCAAGCAAAACAAATATGGCATCGGTCTGCGATTAACAACACGAGGCCATCTAAATGCATCAAGAACAACATGCTACAACACTCTAACATAGCAAAAAAATACATGGCAGGGATCCACTCAAGGTGCTTGACAAAATATGAACACTGAGCTATGGATAATTCACTCAATAGCAGGTTCAAACAAGCATGTCAAAAGTGCAAAAGATAACAGGTTACAGACTTGGTGAAAATAACAACATGTCAGGAATTTAACATCAGGAAGCAATATTTAGAGCAAGATAACAACATGCTACAGGAACATATAATGGCAAAGCAAGGTATGGCATGAAGCTACTCAAAGCATGCAATAAAAGTCCCTTACTGACCATAAGACAAAAGGGATCAGAAAATACACTGGCAACCATGTGAACATAGCCCTTATCGTTAACAGATTCAGACTTAGTAGAAAACTAGAACATGGCAAAACAGATATCAAGTAGGCATGTTTACGAGCTCGATGCACTCACCACAAGGCATTTAATGACAAACTAAGCATACACCCAGCAAGTAGACATGGCATAGAAGTAGACATGGCAAGAACAACATCATAGCATCCACGGATCAACTATAACAAGCTCGGCAAAAATGCTTAACATGTAAACATTCTGTCAGGAAAATTTTATAGCAAAAGTAGAGCTCGATTGACTCAAGTTAGGGTGCTCCATAAATGCAAACAAAGACATGGATGGGTAGAGCACCACAATATATACAAAACATCCTTACTGATCATGCTCAAAAGAGGCATGGATCTCTCTGTATCAACATGAACACATGACATAAAAATATAAACAGAGCAATGACTTAGAATATTTCTAAGTCCCTGAAATCAGCAACATTAAGTAAGCTACTTTGCATGCTTGTGCTAGTCACCACAGAGATCACAAAAATATAAGGCATCCACCCCTGTAAAGATGGCATGGCATACTTCGAATCACATGTAGAGCTCAAGTCCATAGGAGGCACACATTAATCATGGAAAAAATGATAAAACTGCATTTGCTGATATGAATCTGAAACTAACATCACATAGCCCTCTTCCAACAACATTTAGGGCATCAAGATGAGCTCAAAAGAACATGATGCAATGAGATGAAATGAAGTACTCGTCGAGACGAACATTTCGATATGCTACACGCACGAATCGGAGCAACGGTTGCAGAGTTATGAGCTGACGAAGTATGCAAAATAATTAGGGTTAGGAGGGAAAAAGTCAACCGAATCATCCAGATCCAGATCCGGGGCACTGTAGCTGAGGTCGCCGGAGTACTGTAGCTGGCCGGAGCGGGACTTGCCGGACTTGGAGGGAGCTCGCCGGAGGGAGTCGCCGAAACACGCAGATCGAAGAGGAGGAGCTCGCCGGGGCGGTGGCGCGCTTGGATGGCGAGGGGCGGCGCTCGGTGGCTCCGGCGGAGGAGCTCGGCGACCGGATCGGTGGCGGCGGTGTCGCCGGCGAGGGCGCGAGGTGGCGGCGCCGGAGATGGATGGAGGCGGCGGCGCGCTCCGGTCGGGAGTTGCGGGCGGCGGGGTCGAACGAGGCGGGCGGCACGCGCCCGATGGGTTTCGAGGGCCGGCGCTGGGCCGTGTGGGCCTGGCAGCGGAGGAGGCCGGCGGTGCCACGTGTCGGTCGCTCACTGGCTCGGGGTGGTGTCCGGCGCGGAGGCGGACATGTCTGGCGGCGGCGCGAGTGAATTTTTAGGGTTAGGGTGGTTTGGACCCGGAATTTTCGTGGAAGGACCTATATATAGAGGTAGAGGGAGCTAGAAGGCTCCAAATTGAGCACGGTTTGCGGCCACGCAATCGTGATCGAACGGCGTAGATGATGGAAGAGATTTAGGTGGGTTTTGGGCCACTTTGGAGGGGTGTTGGGCTGCAACACACACGAGGCCTTTTCGGTCCATTGGTTAACCGTTGGAGTATAAAACAAAGTCCAAATGGCACGAAACTTGACAGGCGGTCTACCAGTAGTAAACCAAGGCCGCATGACAAATCTTGTTCCAATCCGAGAACGTTTAATACCCGCACACGAAAAGAGGTTGAAAGGGACACCGGAGGACATAGGAGCGCCGGAATGCAAAACGGACAACGGGGAAAATGCTCGGATGCATGAGACGAACACGTATGCAAATGCAATGCACATGATGACATGATATGAGATGCATGACAAAGACAAAAGCAACACGAAGACAAAAACCCGACAGCGAGGAAATATTATAACTTAGTGCCGGAAATGGCAAGAGTTGGAATACACTTATGGCAAGTTACATACGGGGTGTTACAACACTCCACCACTACGAAAGGATCTCGTCCCGAGATCTAGGACTGGAAAAACTCCGGGTACTCAGAACGGAGGTGATCCTCGCGTTCCCAGGTGGCTTCACGGTTGGAATGATGTGACCACTTCACTTTCAGGAATTTGATAGACTTGTTGCGAGTCTTGCGCTCAGTTTCTTCAAGAATAGCGACTGGGTGCTCATGATAAGACAGGTCTTCTTGGAGATCAATCTCTTCGAATTTGATGGTGCGGTCAGGAGTCTTGAAGCACTTGCGGAGTTGAGACACGTGAAACACGTTGTGCACGTTTGCAAAGTTGGAGGGAAGCTCAAGTTGATAGGCGAGATCGCCTCTTTTGCCGATGATCTTGAAAGGACCCACGTATCTAGGGGCAAGCTTCCCTTTGATACCGAAGCGATGAGTACCTTTCATTGGAGAGACACGGAGGTAGACATGGTCTCCGATCTCGAAAGCCAAGTCACGATGCTTGCTATCATAGTAACTCTTCTGGCGCGATTGCGCGGCTTTCAGATTATCACGAATGACTTTGCACATCTCTTCTGCCTCTGTGATCAAGTCATTGCCAAAAAGTTGGCGTTCACGAGTCTCTGACCAGTTAAGAGGAGTACGACACTTCCTGCCATAGAGGATTTCGAATGGGGCTTTGCCCGAACTCGCTTGGAAGCTGTTGTTGTAGGATAACTCGGCATATGGAAGACAATCTTCCCACTTCATACCGAAAGAGATGACACAAGCCCTGAGCATATCTTCAAGAATCGGATTCACTCGCTCGACTTGGCCACTGGTTTGAGGATGAAAAGCTGTGCTGAAGCAAATGTTGGTGCCCATGGCCTTCTGAAAAGAATCCCAGAACTTAGAGGTGAAGATGCTGCCACGATCTGAAGATATCAACTGCGGAATGCCATGCAAGGAGACAATCCTAGAGGTATATAGCTCTGCCAACTGAGCTGTTGTGATAGATTCTTTGATAGGAAGAAAATGAGCCACTTTAGTGAGCTTGTCGATGACAACGAAGATAGCGTCATTGCCACACTTGGACTTTGGAAATCCAGTCACGAAGTCCATCTAAATGTGGTCAAACTTCCATTCTGGAATGGCAAGAGGTTGGAGGAGACCAGCTGGTCGTTGGTGTTCTGCTTTCACTCTTCTGCAGACATCACATTCATTCATGAACTGAGCAATCTCACGCTTCATTCGAGTCCACCAATACGACTGCTTGAGGTCATGGTACATCTTTGTACTTCCAGGGTGAATAGAGAGAAGTGAATTATGAGCCTCGTTCATAATGACTTTACGAAGGTCACCTTTAGGCACAACAATGCGATCCTCGAAGAATAGAGTATCCTTGTCATCAAGGCGATAGCACTTGTACTTGGGTTGACTCTTGGCAATCCCAATCTTCACCTTCTTCACCATAGCATCAAGAAGTTGAGCCTCACGAATCTGATCTTCCAAAGTAGGAGAGACTTGGAGGTTGGCAAGAAATCCTTGAGGAACAACTTGAAGATTGAGTTTGCGGAAGGCTTCACAAAGCTCTGGTTGGTAAGGCTTGAGAATCAAACTGTTGCAGTAAGCCTTCCTGCTCAATGCGTCAGCAATTACATTGGCCTTGCCTAGAGTATATTCTATACTCGGATTATACTCTTGAATCATTTTGACCCAACAAGTCTGCCTGAGGTTGAGGTTTGGCTGAGTGAAGATGTACTTGAGACTCTTATGATCAGTGAAGATGTCCACTTTTCTTCCCAATAAGAGATGTCCCCAAGTTAAAAGAGCATGGACAACTGCCGCCAACTTGAGGTCGTGAGTGGGGTAGTTCTTTTCGTTGGGTTTCAACTGGCGAGAGGTATAGGCCACAACTTTCTTCTCTTGCATCAACACTGCACCAAGACCTTGAAGGGAAGCATCACAGAAGACCTCGAACGGTTTGGATTCATCAGGAGGAGTCAGAACTGGAGCAGTGACTAACTTCTCTTTGAGGGTGTTGAAAGCGATGTCACATTCAGGAGACCAAACGTACTTCACATGCTTCTGCAGAAGGTTGGAAAGAGGCTTTGCGATCTTAGAGAAGTTCTCAACGAACCTTCGACAATAGCTTGCGAGCCCAAGGAAGCTGTGGAGTTGCTTCACATTCTGAGGCGGTTCCCAATTCACAATTGCAGACACCTTCTCAGGATTAACCGCTATGCCCTTGGCAGAGATGATATGCCCAAGATAGAGAACCTCATCGAGGCAAAACTCGCACTTTGAAAACTTCGCATAGAACTTATGTTCTCTGAGTTTATCCAGCACCAAACGCAAGTGCTTGGCATGATCTTCCTTGTTCTTGGAAAAGACCAAAATGTCATCGAGGTAGACCAAGACGAAGTCATTTGTGTAGGCGTTGAAGATGAAGTTCATCATGCGAGAGAATGTTGGAGGTGCATTGACAAGGCCGAAAGACATGATAGTGTATTCATATGAACCATAGCTTGTTCTGAATGCTGTCTTGGGGATATCTTCTTCACGAATGTGAATCTGATGATAGCCCATACGGAGATCAAGCTTGGAGAATACTTGAGCACCTTTGAGTTGTTCAAAAAGCTCGTTGATGTTGGGAAGTGGGTACTTGTTCTTTATGGTCTTCTTGTTCAATGGACGGTAGTCGACACAAAGTTGGTCCGTTCCATCCTTCTTCTTGACGAAAAGAACACCACAACCCCATGGAGAAGAACTTAGACGGATGAAACCCATACGCTCTTGAATATCGAGTTGCTTCTTCAGCTCCTTCAACTCTTCAGGTCCAAGCTTGTAAGGACGTTTGCAAACAGGTTCCGTGCCAGGCTCAAGATCGATGACGAATTCAACTGGCCGGTGCGGAGGCATTCCTGGAAGCTCTTCTGGAAAGACGTCTTGATATTCACAAACGACTGGAATATGAGAGATGGCATCCGGCTCACCCTTCTCATTGAGAGAAAACAGTTGGATGGTATCATCCCGAGCGGCAAAAACGATTACATCCTCAGACGAATGTGTCAATTGAATCTGCCTGGCCGCACAATCAAGCTGAGCCTTGTGCTTAGAAAGCCAATCCATTCCGAGAATAAGATCAATATCCGAGTTACCAACGACCACTGGAGAAGACAGAAACTTATAGTCGCCCAATGTGATAGTAACATCCGTGACGCAATTGTTAGAAGTCATTTGCTTGCCCGGGGACACAATCTTCAACAGAAAAGGAATCTTTTTGGTCACAAAATCATGTTTGGCAACAAAAGGTCTTGAAATAAAAGAAAGTGATGCACCAGTGTCAAAAAGAACTTTTGTAGGAATGTCGTTAACAGGAAGGTTATCCATGATGACATCTGACGAGTCCTCTGCCTGAGCTGCGTTCATCATGTTGACCTTGGCGTGCTTGGGATTATGCTTGACCACTGCGGTGCTGGCAGACCTCACAGGAGGAGGAGGAAGACGCCTCTGATTGAAGCATTTGTTGGCATAGTGACCCTTCTGCTGACACTTGTTGCACGTGACCTCCGATAGCGGACGGTGATACGGAGCACTTGATCTTGGAGCTTGAGACAAAGCCTTGTTCTGAAAGCCTGGGTTGGGTGGGTGGGAAGATCCATTGCCACCTTTACTCTTCTGCTGATAAGGCTGACAAAATGGAGGAGGAGGCAGCCAATACTTTTGCTGCTTAGTAGCCACTTGAGTTGAGGAAGAAGGAGTTGCATCCCTGACTCGCTTCTTGGAAGCATCGCACTTGAGTTGAGCAGTCTCTTGTTTCAGTGCCATGTCGTAAAACTCATCGTACTTCTGCGGCTCGAAAAGCATGAGAGCAAGTTGAAGATCTTCTCTGAGGCCACCTCTGAACTGATAAATCATGCTCTTCTCGTCAGGGACGTCTTGCTTGGCGAAATGAGCGAGCTTCTGGAACATGATGTTATACTGGTAAACAGACAATCTGCTTTGCTTCAGGTTGCGGAATTCCTCACGCTTGCTCTCAACAACACTCTGAGGAATGTGGTGAGCTTTGAAGTCTTGATGGAATTCATCCCAGGTAATCACACGACCTCCTCTGGAATCCTTGTATTGCTGAAACCATTCTGCAGCTTGGTCTTTGAGTTGGAACGAGGCAAACTTGACAAAGTCCTCAGGCTTGACATTACTACACTCGAAATGCTTGCAGATATCCATGAGCCAATCACCAGCGTCTGTTGCCTCGACACAGTTACTAAAGGTCTTTGGCTGGTTAGCGAGGAACTGGTTGAGTGTAGCAAACTGATTCGGATTGTTGCCATGGCCTTGGTTGCGCTCTTGCAAAATTTGCATGATCAGCTGCGTGTTTGCATTGGTAGCGGCCATCACAGCTTGCCATGCCTTAGGAGGTGGAGGTGGTGGTGGTGGATCAGGATTCGGAGTCGTACGCATTGGAGGAGCCATCCTGAAGAGGGTGACATCCGTTAGCATCTTGACAGACATATATTCAAGCTGAATCAAAAGGATCGAAATTGCAACATATAGTCTTAACATCCGAACAAAATGAAGGAATGCATTCCAATTGAAATGGTCACACTTCCATAAATTGAGAAGCCACTTAGATAGAGGTAGAAGAATAAAACAACAAGGTACAGACAAGAACAAATACTTGGTGAGGATTACCCAATCACAAACCAAATATCCGTGGAAGAAATACTAGAGCTACATGAATTCCCACCTATGAAACTCCCGAACCTTTCCGGTTATGCAATCAGGTGTTGGGGATACAGGGGAAGCATAATATCTCACCCAAGCTAGCAAATCCTACATCTAGCTGTATCCATCCTTCAACACATAACCAAGAAACCATCGGAAATCATTTACCTCAACCTGCGAAAAGCATCCGTTATACGAGTTATGGCAATACTTCCGAACTCCCGCCCAAGTACTGGGTGGTGTCGAGGTTATCTCACCAACAACTGCATAAAGGAGATTTTCGATGTCGGCGAAACTCAGGTATTCCAGAATTGCAACGATAAAATTGTGTCGACAACACCTCGGATCTCAACTCCCCGGGACACTGCCACAACCCCTAAATGTTAGGAGGCACCAAGAACAATGTTCTCGTCACAAAACCATCGGAACGATTCCAAGATACCCGCGTGATCCTAAAAAAAATTAGTGAAATTTGAGAAGAGAAGAGTCAAAACTCTACGTCAGGATGCCTCACCAGAGCGACGAAGGGACTGAGGAGTAAAAAGAATCCTACTCTTTGATATATATAATCCTAAATGACTCAAAACATTTTTCTAGACTCAACAACGCCAACAATTCGATCAAGCAGGGGGCTCCTAAAGTCGGGGAAGGCTCTGATTACCAACTTGTAACACCCTCGATGCGGCTATATCTCCCACGTGTCGAAGCATGACTTAGAGGCATAACCGCATTGAAAGAAATGTCGCAAGTGATGTAATCTTCACAACAAACCATGTAATGAATAAGGAAAAGAGGTACAATAGTTGGCTTACACTCGCCATGTCACACAATAGCATAAATATAATTACATTCATCCAGATACACTCAAGGTCTGACTACAGAACCAAAATAAAGATAAACCCCAAATGCGACAAAGTCCCCGATCGCCCCAACCGGGCACCACTACTGATCATCTGGAAAGGAAACGTAGTAATGACGTGAGTCATCATCGAACTCCCACTTGAGCTCGGTCGCATCATCTGGAATGGCATCATCGGTCCCTGCATCTGGTTTGGGAAGGAATCTGTGAGTCAAGGGAACTCAGCAATCTCACACCCTCGCGATCAAGACTATTTGAACTTATAGGAAGGGTAAAAGTATGAGGTAGATCTGCAGCAAGCGACTAGCATATTTGGTGGCTAACATACGCAAACGAGAGCGAGAAGAGGAGGCAAAGGCACGATCGATGAACTATGATCAAGAAGTGATCCTAGAACAACCTACGTTCAAGCATAACTCGAGACCGTGTTCTCTTCCCGGACTCCGCCGAAAAGAGACCATCACGGCCACACACTCTGTTGATTCATTTTAATTAAGTTAAGTTTAAGGTTTTCTACAACCGGACATTAACAAATTCTCATCTGCCCATAACCGTGGGCACGGCTTTCGAAAGTTCATAACCCTGCAGGGGTGTCCCAACTTAGCCCATCACAAGCTCTCACGGCCAACGAAGGATATTCCTTCTCCCAAGAAAATCCGATCAGACTCGGAATCCCGGCGACAAGACAACTCAACAATGGTAAAACAAGTCCAGCAAGACCACCCGCTGTGCCGACAAATCCCGATAGGAGCTGCACATATCTCGTTCTCAGGGCACACCGGATGAACACTACGTACAACTAAAACCAACCCTCAGGTTTCCCCAAGGTGGCGCTACAAGTGGCTCTGTTTTGGACCAACACTCAGAGGAGCACTGGCCCGAGGGTTTAAATAAAGATGACCCTTGAGTCCGCGGAACCCAAGGGAAAAAGAGGCTAGGTGGCGAATGGTAAAACCAAGGTTGGGCCTTGCTGGAAGAGTTTTATTCAAGGCGAACTGTCAAGGGGTTCCCATTACAACCCAACCGTGTAAGGAACGCAAAATCAAGGAACATAACACCGGTATGACAGAAACTAGGGCGACAAGAGTGGAACAAAACACCAGGCATAAGGCCGAGCCTTCCATCCTTTACCAAGTATATAGGTGCATTGAAGTAGACAAGATATAATAATGATATCCCAACAATAAACATGTTCCAACAAGGAACAAACTCCAATCTTCACCTGCGACTAGCAACGCTATAAGAGGGGCTGAGCAAAGCGGTAACATAGCCAAACAACGGTTTGCTAGGACAAGGTGGGTTAGAGGTTTGACATGGCAATATGGGAGGCATGATAAGAAAGTAGTAGGTATCGTCGCATAGGCATAGCAAAAGAGCGAGCATCTAGCAGGCAAAGATAGAAGTGATTTCGAGGGTATGGTCATCTTGCCTGCAAAGTTCTCCGAGTTGACTTGATCCTTGTAAGCGTAGTCAATGGGCTCCTCATTCACGTACTCGTCTCCCGGCTCTACCCAAGCAAGAACAACAAGCAAAGGGAGACACAATCAACCATGTGCAATGCACAAACAACATGATGCAAAACAAGGCATGATATGTGGGATGCGATATGCGATGCATATGCATGATTCGGAAAGGAATGATTGAACATGGCCTCAACTTGGAAATCCAAGAGTGCCACTGGAAAGGGGAGTTGATTTCGGTTGAAAACGATATAAAGATCACCGGAATCGGATGCACGGTTTGGAAATGGCAAGCAAAACAAATATAGCATCGGTCTGCGATTAATAGCACGAGGCCATCTAAATACATCAAGAACAACATGCTACAGCACTCTAACATAGCAACAAAATACAAGGCAGGGATCCACTCAAGATGCTTGACAAAAGATGAACACTGAGCTACGGATAATTCACTCAATAGCAGGTTCAAACAAGCATGGCAAAAGTGCAAAAGATAACAGGTTACAGGAACATATCATGGCAAAAGTGCAAAAGACAACATGTCAGGAATTTAACATCGGGAAGCAATCTTTAGAACAAGGTAACAACATGCTACAGGAACATATCATGCCAAAGCAAGGTATGGCATGAAGCTACTCAAAGCATAGAACAAAAGTCCCTTACTGACCATAAGCCAAAAGGGATCAGAAAATACAATGGCAACCATGTGAACATAGCCATTATCGTTAACAGATTCAGACTTAGTAGAAAACTGGAACATGGCAAAACAGATATCAAGTAGGCATGTCTACGAGCTCGATGCACTCACCACAAGGCATTGCATGACAAACTAAGCATACACCCAGCAAGTAGACATGGCATAGAAGCTAGACATGGCAAGAACAACATCATAGCATGCACGGATCAACTATAACAAGCTCGGTAAAAATGCTTAACATGTAAACATTCTGCCACGAACATTTTATAGCAAAAGTAGAGCTTGATTGACTCAAGCTAGGGTGTTCCATAAATGCAAACAAAGACATGGATGGATAGAGCACCACAATCTCTCCCTAATAATAAAGCACAGATTGAGTCTCCGGGTTCACCGTCGTGGACTTTTTACGAGAAAGTCTTTATGTTTTTTTATTTAATCTGCAGTGCCTATTTTAGTCTATATGAAACGTTTCCTTTTATGAGCTAAAAAAATGTTTCCTTTTGAAACCGGTACGGGCGACATAAATAAAAAACACCCGCACGAACCCTCCTAATCCTATCTCTACCTCCACGCCCTGCCTCACCGTGCGCCGCCGGCCCACCCCAGCCGTCGTGCGCCGCCCTACCCCCGATCCCATCGCTCCGCCGCACTCCATCTCCCAATGTCCTCCACATCTAGCCATCCCTAGAATCATCTACCTTCTCTTCTCTTCCTTACTGGCCAGGTCGGGGCGGCTAATGGTGCTGGTGTCCAGGAGCGTGGTTGCGGCGAGGCACGGCGAGGAAGTTTGGGAGGAGGAGCGCCACGGCGAGGGTGGAGGCGAGTACGATGAGCGGCAAGAAGAGCCCGCCGTGGCGCTCTAGGAGGAGGGAGACATCCTTCCAAGGGCAACCGTCGGAGGCTGCCGATCCGGAGCAGTTGATGGCCACCGCGGCCGCACGGGCGAGGGATGCAAGAACGATGTGGTGATCTTCTTCGATGTGTGTCATTTTGTCTCTCTTCCTGGCATCTCATGCTTTGATTGGGTGTTCTTTGGTTTGTTTAGATTATCACTACATTCTGGAGTGATTAATCAGTGCTGCTGGAATATTAGAAAGATGTGCGTACAAATTTTTGGCTTGTTCTTCTTCATTGATGCCGGTGTGTAAGGAATTGGTTCAAAACGTCGAATAATGATTTTTTGTACAACCTATCTGCCTGAGTCCCATGCATTGATTATCGCAACATTGCAAAGATCTATCTCTGTTAAGTTGATACCTCTTAACAATTTTAGTTATGAATGTTATACCAGTGTCCGTTTTAGCATCAATTCATGATTATTATCTCTTCCCAATTTCAATTTTCAATTTTGTCCTGTTATTTTGTTTGTTGTTAGATTTACTGTTGATGAGAGAGGAACAAGAATGTTAGTTGTTCAGTACTTCATGCAAAGATACAACTACAATCTGCAGCATACTACTTGGCCCTGCATGTAGTCTAAAAATGATTCCCGGCCTGTATATTTACCTATGGAGGTACTGTATACATACTGTGTGCTTCCTCATATTTAAATTAGATATCGTATGTTCAGTATTTTCTACAAATTGATTGTAGGCGTGCAAGATTGTTGAAGGGCAAATATACTCTAAGAAGCTGAATGATAAACAGGTTGCCAACATATTTAGAGCTTCCTTTTGGGATTTGTGCAGGCCACGGTCTGGAGGACATGTCCGGTTCACTAACTCAATTTCAAGGAAACAATCGAAAGGAAGAAAAAGGAAACCACGTGGATTTAGAAATTTCATCATTGTAGAGCTCAATTGAAAAGGAAAACAAGATTTATAACAATCAACTAGAGTGGTGTTTCGATTTTTGACAATTGGTACTTTGGTTGTGAGGTCGATGAAGACATGAGATTGATTTGGATGGGGCAGTGGGTTTGCTCGGGGAGGAGGTGCGAAGGATGGAGATAGAAGAAGAACCTTGAGATGATAGTGATATTATTGACTCAATACTTTATTGGCTCTACTTTGTGTCGATCTTTCAGGTGCATGAATGGTAGTTTGTGCAAAACTACGCTTTCCCATGTCATTTGATAATTTTTTTCTTTATGGTGCTCATAACATATTTTTTTTATCTACACTTACCTCCTTTTGATCGAAGAATAAGATGTGGGTATTATTGCATTGCCAACTTAGCTGAACATTTTTTGAACAAAATTTCTACGAATTTTGTACGGGTATTGTATTGAAGTCTACGAAATAGATTAATGGTTGAGCGTGTTCATAAGTTATCAAGTCAGGCACATAAGTCTAGAAAGTAGCTAAATTTTCCTACTGAAAAGTAGATAGGTTTCTGATGCAAGACATTACTACATAGTATACGTAGCAGGCATCTGAATTCTCTCATTCTTCATGCCTTGAGCCTGTGAAACATCTATGCTAGGTCGCCACACTTTAGCAATCTTCATTTCATGAGGTACATTCAAATTTGGTTTGTTTATTACTTTGATGAAAAATTATCTTCTCTTAGACGGTCAAGGTTCTAGAGTTCATTGCTATGAAAGAAGGCAAAGATTTTGGCTGGTGGAATTGCAAGTATAATTGGAGTGAGCGTAAATAACAATTTCCTACAGACAATAGCTTCTTTTCAAGCTACATGAAAAAAAAGTAAGCACATCGATCCCCCTTCCATTCACGGTCTGATGGTATATCGCTATAATTATGATCCAATTTGGAAGGCACAATGTGCCAGCAGCCTAGGATAGCACTGGTCTGTGTGACTTCTGCTGCCATGATTTCATTCTCTTTTGTTTTCGAAGTTCTTGCAAATTCCAATTGTTATGATATTAATCCAAGTGTTTTAGATTGCGTTATTGGGCAGCAAGCTTGTGCTCTTATGCATAATTAGTTTTTTCTAGAGAAAGTGCTATTATGGATTATGCTTCTTTTACTTCAATTTTGTAGTTAAAACAAGTACATGTGTAACAGTTTGCCCATAACAAAGCAGCCCTAGCGATGAATCAACCAACTATGGTTGTGTGAGCATCAACGCCAATGAAAATGAAAGTTTTCAGTAGAAGATTTGGAGCACTAGCACGCAACTAGACAGTGATCGACCTGGCCAATTTTGAGTCGTAAGAACCAGTCTTTTCTACCGTTGCAACGCACGGGCATTTGTGCTAGTATCTACAAAACATCCTTACTGATCATGCTCAAAAGAGGCATGGATCTCTCTGTATCAACATGAACACATGGCATAAAAATATAAACAGAGCAATAACTTAGAATATTCCTAAGTCCCTGAAATCAGCAACATTAAGTAAGCTACTTTGCATGCTTGTGCTAGTCACCACAGAGATCACAAAAATACATGGCATACACCCCTGTAAAGATGGCATGGCATACTTCAAATCACATGTAGAGCTCAAGTCCATAGGAGGCACACATTAATCATGGCAAAAATGACAAAAGTGCATTTGCTGATATGAATCTGAAACTAACATCAGATAGCCCTCTTCCAACAGCATTTAGGGCATCAAGATGAGCTCAAAAGAACATGATGCAATGAGATGAAATGAAGTACTCGTCGAGGCGAACATTTTGATATGCTACACGCACGAATCGGAGCAACGGTTGCAGAGTTATGAGCTGACGAAGTATGCAAAATAATCAGGGTTAGGAGGGAAAAAGTCAACCGAATCGTCCAGATCCAGATCCGGGGCACTGTAGCTTAGGTCGCCGGAGTACTATAGCTAGACGGAGCGGGACTTGCTCGACTTGGAGGGAGCTCGCCGGAGGGAGTCACCGGAACATGCCGGTCGAAGAGGAGGAGCTCGCCGGGGCGGTGGCGCGCTTGGACGGCGAGGGGCGGCGCTCGGTGGCTCCGGCAGAGGAGCTCGGCGGTCGGATCGGCGGGGGTGGTGTCGCTAGCGAGGGCGTGAGGCGGCGGCGCCGGAGACGGATGGAGGCGGCGGCGCGCTCCGGCCGGGAGTTGCGGGCGGCGGGGTCGAACGAGGCGGGCGGCGCGCGCCCGATGGGTTCCGAGGGCCAGCGCTGGGCCGCGCGGGCCTGGTGGCAGAGGAGGCCGGCGGTGCCACGTGTCGGTCGCTCACTGGCTCGGGGCAGTGTCCGGCACGGAGGCGGACATGTCCGGCGGCGGCGCGAGCGAATTTTTAGGGTTAGGGTGGTTTGGACGCGGAATTTTCGTGGAGGAACCTATATATAGAGGTAGAGGGAGCTAGGAGGCTCCAAATTGAGCACGGTTTGCGGCCACGTGATCGTGATCGAATGGCCTAGATGATGGAGGAGGTTTAGGTGGGTTTTGGACAATTTTGGAGTGGTGTTGGGTTGCAACACACACGAGGCCTTTTCGGTCCCTCGGTTAACCGTTGGAGTATCAAACGAAGTCCAAATGGCACGAAACTTGACAGGCAGTCTACCGGTAGTAAACCAAGGCCGCATGACAAGTCTCGGTCCAATTTGAGAACGTTTAATACCCGCACACGAAAAGAGGTAGAAAGGGACACCGGAGGACATAGGACCGCCGGAATGCAAAACGGACAACGGGGAAAATGCTCGGATACATGAGACGAACACATATGCAAATGCAATGCACATGATGACATGATATGAGGTGCATGACAAATACAAAAGCAACACGAAGACAAAAACCCGACAACGAGGAAATATCATAACTTAGTGCCGGAAATGGCAAGAGTTGGAATACAATTATGGCAAGTTACATACGGGGTGTTACACATCTGTCGCGTGTCAACCAAAATCCGCAACCCTGGCCGAGTCTTCTACAAATGCCCGAATCATGGGGTAATAATATGTTTAAGTGTTGTTCTGCTGCTTTCAGTTGCTGATTTTTTAATAGTTTGGTTGATGATCTTCCAATTTGATTCGTGCAGAAAAGGGAAGATTCATGTGATCGGTATTTCTGGGAAGTTGCTGATGTGGGGGAATGCAACTACGCTGATTATTTGGTTAGCCGAGGAATCCCAATACCAGCAGGTTGGGGTGTTGGACAAGTAACTGAAGGAACGACAGAAGAGGAAGATGCAGAGCAGAAGGTTAAAGATGCAGTTCCTCTGATCATGGCCAAGCAACAGCTGCTGAACGGCCTTGACAGCAATGAGGAGATAAAAGAGTTTGTGAAGATAATGGGCAAAATCGATGTGCTCTGTAGGATGATTGTCTCTTTATTTGCAGTGTATGTAGCACTCGTCATGTATTCAGTGGATACGACATGAGCACTTTGCTGAAACTAGTAATGAATGAAACCTGTGTAGCAGGCTGGGCGTAGTGTTGTGAACATCTAATGATTTCTATTAACGGAAATGAGGGGGTATCCCCTTTTGCTCATATAAATAAATAAATAGCAAAGGCCCTGTCGGGTCAGCTTTGTTCTCATTCGAAGACGTCGAGCAAATTGCAGTCCAACAGCAAACTATGTCATCAAATTCAAGTTTCACAGCCAAATATGAGTACAACTAAACAACAATGTCATCATGTTTTAGTTGTCATACAATCACCAAACACAAATCAGCATACATAACAAGTGATGTTCTCACAGCAAAATACTAAACAACATGTTCATCAGGTTTCAGTTGTCATAGCAAACACAATTTCACATAGTAGATAAAAAACGTCTTCTAACAGGCAAATACGACAAAAGCAATGTAATCATCATCCGTAGCAGCAGCGTCAACATCTTCGCCATGTGTATCAGCCTGAATCTTCGTCCTCAACGTCCTCGAATGTTGGCTTCTTCTTGATCAACTCTTGTATGTCCACAACACGACAGGCAATCTTTTCGCCGGCGTCATTGACATGATGGTTCTCAAAGATATTAGGAACATCTGTGTTATCTTGTACATCAGGAGTAGTGTAAGCATCATCTTGTTGTGCAACTTCATTAAACTAATTCCTCTGCTCAAACCTTTGCAATACTCTCCAGTCATCGCTACGTGCAAATGTGTCTTCCAAGAAAAATATCTGTGTTTCTTGATTTGCCAAAATAAAAGGCTCGTTGGTCTGGTACGCCGCCTTGACATTGATGGATTTGAAATAATCATCAGCTCTGGGTTTTGTGATCCTGGAAAACAGGTTATACCAACGACGGCACAACAGAACCACACACCGATGATCCTCGAAACTGGAGATACACTGCAACTGAACAATGTCTGTTATGTTAGCATACATTTTAGTTGTCTCTTTGTCATACGTATCCGTGCTCATGATGGCACTGTTTTGTGTCTTCCTGCCTTCGTCTCGTGCAAGGGTATTGTAGCGCACATCTCCAACAACGCAAGATTCATAATGTCTTATCCGAGTATCAGGACCCATTGCTAGTGAGTAAAGGGCATCATCAACTGTTTGCCCATCCTCCCGCATCTTCTTAACCTATGGTTAGAAAATAGACAACTGATCATCTTATGTACTCAATATATTAAAAAAAACTGGCAGTGCACTTCAAAAGCTTACATGGTTCTTGAACCATTTCGCAAATCCAGCCATAACCAGTTTGTTAATGTTTCTTGGATTTTGCGGCAGTAACTCCTCTTTGTAGATGCTGCACAACATAGTGATCGCGTCAAACATCTAAATATATAAGAATGTGCTGCAAGTTTAGTAGATTACGATGTATAAGCTGCAGTACTGCACTTACTTGATATAAGGTAGTATCTCAGGACTGTTATTCAACACATACCAAACCATTTTGTCCAAATATTTAGGTTTGTCCTCTTGTCGACTCTTCCCTATAACTCGAATAGAATAATCAAAAACATTGAGCCCGAGATTGTCTTCACCCACCTCTTTGCTAAGCTGATCAGCTGTTTCAATGTATTTTGAGCAGAATGTCAACGCTTCTGTAGCAATGTAGGCCTCTGCGATGGAACCCTCGAGTCTAGCTCTGTTCCTAACATAGCCGTTGAAAGTGCCTAGCCGCCTTTCAATAGGGTACATCCAGCCATACTATGCTGGACCTCTAAGTAGTGCCTCATCAGGTAGATGAACAGCCAAATGCACCATCACATCAAAGAAGGTTGGAGGATATATCTTCTCAAGGTCGCATAGGATAGTTGGTATTTTGTCTCTAAGACGCTAAAAAGCATCTATCCTAATATTCCTACTGCATAGTTCCTTGAAGAATTGTCCAACTCTACAACTACTCTGTATAAGTCAGGGCGGCCCAATCCTCTAAGGATAACAGGTAAAACCCTTTGAAGTAGGACATGGCTGTCATGAGTTTTCAACCCTTGTACCTTGTTTCCATCTGCACTGACTCACCTTTCAGGGTTGGAAGCAAATCCATGAGGGAATCTCACACGTGACAGGACCTTGCAGAATTCTTTTCTTTTTACCTTGTCCAAGACGTACACAGCTGGTGCCATATCCCGTGGTTTACCTTCATCTTGCACCTGCAAATCCTTTCTGATACCCAGGTGTGTCAAATCAATCCTAGATTTTAAGGTATCTTTCATCTTGCCTTCAATATTAAGAAGTGTGCCGATAATGTTGTCACATATATTTTTCTCGATGTGCATCACATCAAGATTATGCCGTAGATCCAAATCTTTCCAATACTCCAAGTACCACAAAGTGGACCTGCGGGTAAACAATAATATCTCTTCTACCCTGCCACACTTCCTTTTCCCGCTACCATTAACAGGATGGTTTCCTGGTGTAATATGCCTAACCTTCTCTAATTCCACTTGCAACTCATCGGCGGTGAGCCTCTTTGGCGCATCACGGTTTTCATGCTTTGCATTGAACACATGTCTTCGGTATTTTCTAGGATGCGGCTTGTCCTTGGCAAGGAAACGACGGTGTCCAATGTAAAAGATCTTGCTAAGTATTGCGTATGACAGTGGATTCCTATCACAATGAACACACGCATTGTAACCATGTGTCGTTCGCCCTGACATAGTGCCCAAAGCCGGATAATCATGGATGCACCAAATTATAATAGCACACAGAAAGAAATCAGCTGGTGGGCTGCTATATAGGTCTCGAGTGAGAACACCCTTCCATAGCTGTTGAAGTTCCTCCACAAGAGGCTCCATGGACAAATCAAAATCCTTTCGAGGACTTTTTGGACCTGGGATGAGCAAGGCCATCATGTAGTTTGATTATTTGGTCCAGACATTTGGAGGCATGTTGTAAGGGATAACAAGCACTGGCCACATGCTATATGTGGCGCTCTGGTGGCCAAATGGGTTAAATCCATCTGAAGCTAAGACAAGTCTAATGTTTCTCGGGTCAGCGCAAACTCTTTGTGTTTATCATTGAAGCTTTTCCACTCACTACCATGAGATGGATGGCTCATTACATTCTGATCTCTGTAATCCTGGTTCCTAGAATGCCACAGTACATCCTCTCTTGTTTCAGCATCATGAAACAACATCTGCAATCTTGGTGTAATTGGAAAATGTCTCAGAACATTATGAGGAATCCTCTTCACAGCATCGACATCTTTCCATCTTGATGATTTGCATTTCGGGCATTCACTTAAGTTGGCATAATCCTTCCGGAACAGAACACAATTATTCTTACAAACATGGATCATATCATATCCAATTCCAACTGCACGAAGAAAATTCTTCATTTTACTGTAGGTGTGTGGCAGCTCAGACACATCTGGGAAAGATTTGTGGAAAGCAACCAACATCGCATCGAATGATTTGTTGGTCATCCGCTTAGATGTCTTCACCTAAAGAAAGGTGACCATAGCTGAGAATACTGACAGCTTATTTCCTGGGGTGACACCAACGTTGCATTGTTCCAACATGCGGGCCCACCATTTTTCTTCTGCAGGTGAAAGTTCACGGAATGCACGAGCATTTCGTAGCATTGTTTCAATGTTGGTCAAACTCACTAGCTCCGCCACCACCACCACCTCCTCCTCTTCCACATGAGCATCAGGCAGATCAAGATGGTGATCTGCTACTTCCACGTAGTCAATAACATTGACGTTCACAGCTTCACCATGACGAACCCACCTAGTATATGTGACTGACATCCCATACAAGTGTAGATGATTTTGCACAGTTGACTAGGGTCTTGTAACTGAATTCATACAACTGCTACACGGGCAGAGCACATCTGATTTCGAACCACCGTACTCTGCTCTGATAAAGTTCATGAAGTTTTCAACCCCCTCGACATATGCAGCGGAGAATCTTCGAGCAGAAGTTATCCAAGTCCTGTCCATCTATTAGACATACAAATTAGTTCTTCTACTAGATATTACAGGAAAACCATATATGCTTTTTTATGATTTCCAGAAAAAAATAATACCTAGGTCGATGTCTAAAGCTATGGCAAGATATTTGGACGAGCAGATCTAGGTAACAAAATATATGTAAAGCTAATTCAGCAAACAGATTTGAGTGCCGAATTATGGCAGGCTATTTCAGCAGTCAATGAGGCCGACCACACAGCCATCGAACTATCGAAGGCCATCACAGCAACAAAGATCGAGTATAAAACGGTGTAGAGCTATTTCACCTAACAGATTGGCTACTAGACCATGGCAATCTACGTCACAATAAATATATGGCAGGATATTTTAGCAACTAATCGACCTTGGCATGCCATCTCAGCTAAGCAGATTGAGTGCGGAACAGGGCAAGGAAGCTTCTTAAGCAGAGCATATTGACAGTAAACTACTTCGGCAAACAGTGAGATTAACAGCGTCTATCAGCTAACATTCAGCGCTACACCGACATGAACGGGGCCTCAGTCTAGAATGCGCGTACCGTGGGAGAAGCTGACCGCCATGCGTCTCAACACGAATGTCGCCAGCGGTGGCGGCGCTGACCGCCGTGCGCCTCCACAAGAACGTATCCATAGGTGGCGGCGCGGCTAGAGGACGACAGTCTACGAGAGCGTATTGTGGGAGCGAGAGGATCGCCGAACCGTGGCGCCGACGTATTGGCGCGGCGGGGAGGGCGGCTTTGACGGAGCGAATGGAGTGGAGGGGGACAGGGGGGAGGGGGTTTGGGGAATATTATTGGCTAGTTGGCTGAAGGGCGGTTGAATCGGATTTGGGGGGAGTTTTTGGGTTTGGGGGGGGAGGATTTTCACGCGGTGGGCGGGGGGAGTTTGGCGCATGGTCGGTTTCTCCAAGTGCAGTCCCACGTGTCAGTGAAGAGGCAAGCCGAAGCGCGTTCCGTTTGCGTGAGCCGTGTGCAGGACCGAACGTGTGTGGGGTGCAATGCGACTGCGACAGGAGTGTGGTGAGTGTACCGCCTTTTTTCCTTTTAAACTAGGTGCTTCGCCCCCTCAAAAAAAATTTGTTGCTTCGCGCGATCCATCGATACTACTACTACTAGTAATCCGGTAATCCCCACTAAAATGGCGTGGCCGGGTCTTTTCCCGCGCGATATGCTGGGAGGTTGGCTTAGTTGGGTTTTTTAGGACGAGTAATGCTACACCTATGTAATCCCAGTTACGTAATTAACGTAATGTGAAATGTATGAGCTGTTGATTGTAGATTGGGGGGAGAGAGGGGCCCACCACCATGAAAATCAGGGGAGGAGAGAGAGGCAATTTACGTTAACCCTTTCGTAGGTTCTCGTAGATGTAGAAAGATGTGAAATGCGTGAATGTGTAGTGGACGTACTATT
The DNA here is from genome assembly GCF_056163025.1 of Triticum urartu. NCBI lineage: Eukaryota > Viridiplantae > Streptophyta > Magnoliopsida > Poales > Poaceae > Triticum > Triticum urartu. Next base: position 513,515,133 of record NC_141874.1, read on the forward strand.
GGAGTGCCTAAGATAATTTGTGTATGTATAGACCCTATATGTTTATCTTACTTCGCATGTTAGATTTGTCTCAGTACAATAAAAAGCAGAGTTGGTGATGATGGTGTGCCTGTCATCCTGCAATATAGGCCATCCGATCTATATCTAACGGATAGGAAGGAAACTATGACAATTTACCCGCACTCCTCTCCACATTTGTAGATAAGGCTTTCCCTCGTTCATCCTTTTCTCCCACAATATCTTGATCTTCCGTGCAACGCACGGGCATCTTGCTAGTACTCCTACAATATGTATATTATTGTGAAAGTTCATATACACCGGCCGAGATTAATGCAAACACGGCAGATTTTCATTACATTTCGAACTTCTATAGGACAAAAAAATAAAAGAAACCTCACCCTTAACCTATTCTACGGTGGAGACCAACGTCCTCCATCTGTGGTCTCTATGCACGGGGGCGAGGTTCAAGACTCATGAAGTGAAGGTGCGGTCTCCGGCGAGGAAGAGTAGAACACGGGATACAGACCGGCCAGTTGGCACACCATGCCCTGCCGCCTCCCATGCCCTACTCATCCTCGAAGGAGTCCCCGACCTCGGCGGTGCCGGACGTTGGACGGCGGCAAGTAGGACGCATGGCTGACGGTGCTCCCGTCGTCGGCCGCCAGCGTGGCCACCGCTTGTGCGGTCGCGTCCGCGTCCGGCTACGCCATTATTGCGTCGCGAGAGGCGACTTGAGCGAGGGCGGCGACCTCGAGCTTCATCCCCGAAGACAAGCTCTCCCGCAGAGTGTTCGCACTTGCGGTCATGGCGGATGTGGTGCCAGGTAGGAGGACGATGCGCTATGGTGTGGAGGTTAGCTGGGCGTTGCCGCTTTAAGTAGCGCATTCCGGTGAGGCCAAGCGTCCGGGTGCGTCATTAAGTCACCGGAGTTGGTTCCTCGGGCACCGAGCCTCTTAACGACGACATACGAACGGACGGCATGAATGCGGGCAGCTGGCGCCGACTGGGAACGCACCACGCGACGGCGCGAGGGACGAGGGTTTTGGTGTGCCAGGGTAGTCAGTTGCGGTCGTGGCAACGTTGGAGATGCCCTTTGCTCACATGTGATCCCCGCATGTCATTGAAAAAGCAAGACGACCCGACATGGTCTCAGGTCCAGAGGATGCAGTTCACCGCGCTACACCACTCCGCGGATGCGTCGCGGCGCCCCGTGCATCCTCGACGAGCCGGGTGTTGGGGTGTGTTTGGATTGTGGCCAAAGTGCACCTTACCAAAATTTTGGTCATGACCCAAAGATTGGTCTTTGTTTGGATGGTTGCCATTTTTTGGCATGCCAATGAACTCTAGCCAACTCTAGTTCATTTTTCTTGCCAATGTCGGCCAAATCATGGGCAACCAATACCTCAACCAAAATTTTGGTCATGACCCAAAGATTGGTCTTTGTTTGGATGGTTGCCATTTCTTTGGCATGCCAATGAACTCTAGCCAACTCTAGTTCATTTTTCTTGCCAATGTCGGCCAAATCATGGGCAACCAATACCTCAACCAAAATTTTGGCTACCCAATGCTTTGATGGGGCAACCTTGGGCACAAACCAAACATACCGTTGGTCGTGCCACAGCACTAACGCCACCCTCGGCACACTGAAACCGATCGTATCTAGCGACGATATGAGCGTGTCGCTCACCGCGGTCGCCGTGTCCGGAGGCAGTGCTGGAGCTGCGCCCCGTTGTTGGCCCCAACAACCCACATGAATGGTTGTCGGTGGCGAGGAGGTCGTGGGCCAGCTCCTCCATTGGACTAGTCTGCGCTACATCGTCCCTACGGGTGTGCCCCACATGTCGGTTTCCTTGTTTTCCTGGCCATATTCGAGCGTCAGTGCTCCGCGTTGCGCATTAGGCCTTTCACAATCTAGGGCAAGCGAGACAACGTATTGTTTATTTGAGCCGTTCAAGTATAATCATGTGGCGTTTGCTTATTTCTCATTCCTCTCCAACCCTCTTCTCCATCGATCATGTCGCCCTCCAGTCGAGTCCATCCTTCCGCATGCCTCATTTGAACATTCCGCCGAGTATCATTCGCATGTACGCACCCTAGTCCTCTTTCAATAGATCTCCGGACCCCGAGATGAAATCGAGAGGGAACGAGTGGGGGCACGTGATACCTAGGGCGGATTCAAAATTTTGAACCGGTGATCATAGCATCCGCAAATCATATATAAAGGGTATTCAATGTTCGTTTCGTTTTTGAACGTACAATATACTCCCTCCTATCCTTTCTAGTTTACATATAAGTTTTATGTGTAGTCAAAGTATCTCTACTTTGATCAAAAAGGTATCAACATTCAACAACGCCCAATCAATATTGTTAGATTCGTACGTACTCCTAGATTTGTACTCGAGATGGTTTCCAATTTGACTATTGACAAGATTAATAGTACATGAGATGTATAATGTGAAAATTATATCATTGGAAACTCCTTTCACATACGAATTTGACCGTATGCTTTGTGTAAGTTGCATGTCATATATTATTACTCTAACATTTGGTCAAAGTTAGCCTCGAAAAACGCATTAGACCCTGTATGCTTTGTGTAAGTTGCATGTCATATATTATTACTCTAACATTTGGTCAAAGTAGTATAGTGGAAGTGGATCCTCTGACGTAGGTATCCCTGCCTTACCCTCCCTTTCGGTCACTTACTGGCGGACCCCATGCTTGCTAGGCCCCGCATGTCAGTTACTCAATGGGTTCGGCCACGTCAGGGGATCCTCATCCGTAGTATACTCCCTCTGTTTTTATTTACTCCACATAAAATGGAGGGAGTGGTGGTATGATAAATGACGCGGGCGGGGGAGGGGGAGGGACGTCGGTTTGCTCTCAACTGCGGTCCCACAAGCGAGCAAAAATGCAAGACGAAGCGTGTTCCATTCGGTGAGCGACGTGGAGGGTCCAGCGTGCCGGGCTGCAACGTGAACGCGACAAGAGCGATGTACAGTCAAAACCGATTGACCAGTCGTCACCGGAACCACTATTCACACCAGAACCTTCGCTGCTCGGCCTACGCCAGCCACTGCCCTAAAACCACACCAAATCTCCAGCCCATTCCCCCACCTTTCGATCCCCTAGCCCGCATCAAGCGTCCCCTAGTTCGCCGGAAAGCCATGGTGAGCCGCAAGATCACTTACTACAAGATGCTGACGCCGGAGCGCCGTGCAGAAATCGCGGCGGCGGTTGGCGCCATAGACCTCTGTTCCCAAGATCGCTTTGCGGCGGGCCAATCCCCGAGTTCTCTCCAGCCAAGCTACGAGGAGGAGGAAGCCGATCCAATGTTCATGGCGGAGGTCGCGGCGCAGAAGGCCCCCGATGGGTATGAGACAATGGACGTAGACTTCGTGCCGGCGTCCGAGTCCCCCATGGTGCAGGCAGACCAGCGGTTCAAGGACCAGGAGGCATAGGATCAACTCGACGCGGAGCGCGTGCATGCCGCTGCCATCGAGGCTCTCCTGTAGGCGGAACCGGATGTCGTGGATGTGAACCGGGCGGCGGAGGCTCAACTTGAGGCAGAGCGCGCGGATGCCGCTGCCATCGAGGCCCTCCTGCAAGCGGAACCGGACGTCCTCGACTTGAACCAGGCAGTAGAGGCTCGACTCGACGCAGAGCGTGCAAATGCCACTCTCATCGACGCCCTCCTGCAGGCGGAACCGGACGTCCTGGACTTGAGCCGGGCGGCGGAGGCTCGACTCGACGCGGAGCGCGCGGATGCCGCTGCCATCGAGGCCCTCCTGCAGGCGGAACCGGACGTCCTCGACTTGAACCGGGCTGTGCTCTCGTCCGTGCAGAGCGCCCGCACGCTCCGCTTGAACGAGTAGCTGGAGGCCGAGGACAACCACGGTGCGGAGACACACGTCGGCTGGTTCGCACCGGCAGCCAAAGACGACGAGGCCGTCTCTTTCTGCGAGCAGTGATAGTTTTTCTTTATGTTGTTGTTTTTATGGATCTTTTGCTGTGTAAAAACATATATTTGTTATGCAAGTCGCCTGACTTGGGTCAGTCTACCATTTCAGGCAGTTGGATGAATATCCTACGTCTCCTAACCCTTCTTTCCTTCTTCCTCACCTCTTCTTCTTCCTCAACAGACCACTGCACGGGTCGTACGGATACCCCCCAACATGCGGTTGGATAAACATCCTCTATGAACGAAAATTGTGTGTCAGTGATAGGATGGCTGAGTTTTGTTCGTTCACATGCGACAGCACGTGTCAGTGAGGGTGCGTTCCCTTGGTTGGGTTTGCGGCGTGCAGGAGCGACTGTGTGAGGGTGCGGTGCGACCGCGGCGTGCAGGGGCGACCGTGTGAGGGTGCGGTGCGACCGCGACAGCCGTGCGCAAGTGTACCTCCTTCTCATTTTGAAAACTTTAGGCAAGCTTGGCAAAAATGTGTGGAGAAGTTTGGCAATGCAAGGCCTAGACCCAAACAGGATAAGTACGTACGTACTAGGAGTACTAGTGTTAAAAAAGAAAGGCGGGGTTTTCCTTCGCGGGATTTAATCAATACAAATCCTCATTTCACGTGTCAATTAATGCGTATTTTTTTCTCCAAAGACCAAAGAGCTAACCATCTCACTCCTCATCGCTTGATTAATGCAGCGCCATGCAAACCAACCTTCTCACTTCCGCATGCATGCAGGGGATATTAATGTCCTTGGTTGCTAACCCCATCAATTTTGCCTCGATTAGTGTTAGTGGCCCTTTGCAAATTGTAATTTTTATATACTGGCCTTGTGTACAAAAAATGGAGGTAGTAACTATATTTGACTTCCTTCCCCATTGCGGTGACGTCGACGATATCTTTTTTTGGTGGTTTGGCGAAGTGCGTTCGATGGAGAACACCATTGAGGGAGACCACGGTAAGTCGTTCGCAAGTGCCGCCTGCAAGCCGAGACAACCGCCTTATTTGCATCTAGGAAGTCCTTTACTAGTACTACTAGGAGTACTAGTGCGGTGAGATGGTTTCTTGAAGAAGACGATGGAGAAGCGGAGTCAGCGAAGAGTGAAATGATGGTTGCTTCGTCCGTGCTTTTGTGATTTGATGCCTCACTGCTTTGTGATTTGTGATAGAAGGGACAGGGGAGTAGACTCTATGCTCTATATTGTACTACGTGCGTCCAAGCATGGGAGAAAGAGGAGAGACGTTACATTTTTCTATTCCTTCAATCAATCAATCAGGGAGCTTCGGTTCCATCTTTTTGGCTTTGGCAACACCGTCCACAATGGTTCCCACGATGCCAAAATCTATTTTCACATTTGGCTACACATTGTGGATGCCCTTAACCGTACCACTTGGTTGTGCTCCTGTGTGCTATCTATACAAATCTCAATTATACTGATCTAAAAAATTATAGAATCAAGATTAGTAAAAAGGAGGTGATTTGTCGCGCGGATGGCGGGGGAGGTTTCTTATTTGAGCAATGTTACATCCACGTAATGGTTTACGTAAAGTTACGAACTGATGTGATGTGGGACTATTTGATTGGATTAAAGGAGAGGATTAGGCCCACCCCACCTGAAAATCAAAGGGGCCTATATAGATTAGATGGAAAGTATATGTGGAAGCTACGTAGCCCCTTGTAAGTCTAGGATTAGGCTTCTTATTTTCGGAGGACGTTATCTTGGCGGTTTGCTAACATGCGGTCCCACGTGCCAGTGCTTTACCAAGCTGATCCGCGTCCCACATGAGGCAGAACAACGGCAGAAGCAACATGTGGTTAAGTTGAAGAAGATGAGGGAGAAGCGGATTTAACAACGAGTGAAATGATGGTTTCTTCGTCCCTCCAACTTAACTGCGGGAAAGGTGCAGCTTTGTGATTTGACGCCTCATTTCTCATTACTACGCCGGCGCCATGACTGGGGTGCTTCACCCCGGCTGCTCTGCACTGTATTCCGATATGGCACGTGGACCCGGTAGCTTGATGTCCCACATGTCGGCGAAAGGGACTAGAAGATTTATGAGAGTGAGCGCTCCACTCTTACGACGGAGGAGTAGACGACACGACGGCCCAGTGAACTGTCACTTGTACTGTATAGTACTATAGTTTTGCTGTTTCGCACGATCCATCGATACAAACCCGATTAAACAGGAAAGGGCGGGATTATTCCCGCGCGGTAGATGATACTGGCCATACATTTCAAAGGCAATTTTAATGTATGCAAACTGAATAAGTATAAGTAACAATATGATATCTAGTAAAACTAAAAACACATATGATTTATTGTGTTAGAGTGTAGTAGTAGTGCTGTATTGCATAGTTGTTAGATGTAACATGCGAGAACGTGTAGATGTAGTTTTGGAGGGCCTACAGAGAGAAAAGCGTAATACGGTCACCGAACTTCAGAATAAGCCGATTACGGTCACTATATACGCTTTGCGGTGATTATACGGTCACTTGCTCACAGTTCAGCATCGGATTGCACTCTGTTGACCGGCCAAATAGTTTGCGTGGTGCCATGTTGACTAGTTAAATTTACCACGTTCCTTGTGGTTCCCGCCTGTCAGTTCGCATAGGCAAAAGGTCAGATAAACACAAATTTACACAGGCGCGACAAGGCTCCAACCCGTGCGCGGGAATCACCTGGTTGTGTATGTGTCTGTCAGGGCCTGATGTGCGCGCATGCACGTGTAGGTTGAGCACTTGAGCGTGAGAGTGTGTGTTGGTCGTGTGGTGTACTGGTGTGTGCATGCATGTGTGCGTGTGTGCGTGTGAGTGTTGCGTGCGTGCGTGTGAGTGTTGCGTGCGTGCGTGGCTGTGTGTGTACGTGTGAGTGTTGCGTGCGTGGGTGGATGTGTTTGTGTGAGTGTTGCGTGGATGCAGTTCGTGTGCATGCGTGCGTGTGTGTATAATCACCACACCAGCTCATGTGTGTTAAAAACACGGCTCAACATACCAATACAAGGCCACCTTGTCTGCTGTGCCCGCGGTAATGACTTCGAACCATCGTCCAAATATTTTTTGTCGTTTGTTTTCATTCTTACTAGCAAGATGCCCGTGCATTGCACGTAACATCAAGATGCATTTGTATGACTTGTTTATCTTGTGAGAGAAAAGGATGAACAAGGGAAGGCCTTATTTGCAAATGCGGAGAGGTGTGTGGGTACCTTTTTGCAAAATTGCCATAGTTTCTTTTCTATCCGTCAGATATAAATCAGACAGCCTATATTGCAGGATGGTAGGCACACCATCATCACCAACTCTGTTTTTTATAAGAGTGTATTTTATGTATTTTATAAGAGTGTAGATGTAGAGTAGATACAAGTCGACAGGTGGGCACGATGGTAGTGAGATAATGTGATGCAACACTAGAGGTGCCACGTGGAGCATTTAACTGGTCAACTAGTCATGTCATGAGCAAATACAGAGTTGTACGGTGAGCCCGTGACTGTATAATAACCACTAAACATAAATGGTGACCGTAATGAGTGGATTCTGAAGTCCAATGTACGTATCGTGCTTTCGCTTCAAATACAATGATCATCATTGCATATATCGCGAGAGAAAGATGAAACCTGCATGAATTTTCTGGGGGCTTACTTTTAGAGGACCTGGAGATAGTTTTGTGTGCATACGTGAAAGGGGCGTACAGGGGGGTATGCGATGGAGAGAGAGATGCTCTTCGTTTCTCTTTATTATGACTAACTTTGTATATAGTATAAAAATATACAAATTCATAGTGCGGAATAAATATCATTGTGGGCACCATGCAATGCAAATTAGTGTTCGTACTCCTCCATATAACTTTGTAATGTTGTATATATGTAGAAACTCTAAAATAATTTTTTGGCCACACCTTATTCAAAAGGAATGTTGTATGCGAAATAAACGTGAAGAGAGGGCTTTTTAGATCAATGGGGTACGTGATGTAACATGTGTGAATGTGTAGTTGATGCATTTGGTGGGGCCTAGAGAGGTATGTGTGTGTATTACGTATTCGAGAGAGGCATGGATAGAGGGGCCGACGGGGGGGGGCGTGGGAGAGATAGCACAAGAAATGAGAGTGGTCTAGAGAGAGAGAGAGAGACGAATATGACGTCACGACAAGAGATTCCATTCCCTTGAGTGTGTATATGTAAGGGGGAGGGAATAGAGGCACCAGGAGAAATTTTCTGTGTGTGTGGTGTTTGCGTTGGTATGTGTGGGTGTGAGAAGATAATGAGACGTGGGGGCAGAGGGTGTGTCACCGCGTGAGGTCCGGTGGGTCGAGGTGAGGCCCTTCGTTCGGTTCCATCCTACGCCACATTGGTCGGCCCGTGACGCATTTAGGAAGACCCATTGATGACTAGTCATACAAGACAAAGATAGCAGAATTGTGAAGGACTCTGTGTCCACTGACAAAGCCGGCAAGGATTTCTAACCCTAGGTTATCGGACTAAGGTAACCCCTTTATCTATGATATTACTATTCATCCAACCTAACTTTAAGGGGCATCCTACAGAATGCTCTGCTATAATCATACTCATCGATTAGGAAGAGAGGTGTGAGACAATGCGTGTGAGACAGGCGTAAATATAATGTGCGTACATGAGACACGTAGGCAGGTCCATGTATATAGAAAGGGTCGATGAGGATTGTGCGTGTGTATGTTTGCGAGAGGAAGAGTGCTTGTGATAAAGGTTAGTGAAAACAGTTGTAAATGGTTACGAGAGGGAGGGAGGGTTATATCTAGAGCATGTGTGAGAGACCACCGATGGAGAGTGAAACTACACGTAAAAGACTGCTCTACACATTGATTAAAGATATAAATTGTATCCAAATATTAGGATGGGATCATGATATTTGCAATTCGCGTAAGGAGCGGTCATTGATCCATCATACATCTAGATTCTATCGAATTTGAGCATGTCTATGTTATTATTCGACACAATTGATCCACATAGTTAGTATTTTGAACTCCAGACAATGCATCGCTTTAGCAATCGAATATAAACATGAGTATAGTTCATGTTGTGTATGTAAAGCACATTATACATACGAAAGTTACACAATGGACATTATAAATAGCTGCCTATGAACTAGCATACATTTGAATTCAACTTAAGGTGGTTTAAAAAAATCGAATTCAACGTGAAGTCCATTCAATTATTTGAATTTGATATCATGGCATTTGTAAACCATACCTAAATTATGGGGGCACCAATCTTTGCTCTGATTTTGTACATAATAGCATATGTAGTCGTGTACAAAATAGATTCAAATTTAGCTCCTCCATTCCAAAATAATCGTAGTTATAGGATTTTCAAGTGTCAAAAATTCAAAAAGAAGCGGATAATTTAATGAGGTTTTCAAACATACAAGGTCAAATATAACGTTGTCTATTTAGGTTAATCCTCATAGTTCAAGAGTACTCTAAACGTGAATGCTTGTGTTTCAAAATTTCGAACGAAGCGCCAAAAGAGCCTCTACTCACCCGAAACCGCGTGAGACCAATGTCTGGTAGTACAAGGAAATTACTTTTCTAACAACTCCGACTCGTGAAACCTACCGGCCCGACGTCCAAAGGTCAAAACCGGGGTAGGTTTGTAGCTTCATCTAGACGCCACGCAACCGCATCCGAAAAACATTCATACACAATGGCCGCCTAAGCACACATGCGTGCGGCCGAAATCGCTCCCGCCCACTATTTGTGACACCTGGGATTACCATCCTACCCCCGACCAGCAGTAGGTCCAAAATTTAAGAGGGGGGCAAAGTTTGTACTTTCCCCAAATTTCAAACAAGCGCGTCCCATCTTCTGTTCAAAAAAGCCAAAAACAAGCGTGTCCCAGACCGAAACATGGTTCCCCCCACCCGTCCGATTCCCCATTCGTACTCTGTGGGCGCCAAAACTACCTCTCCACCAGCCACGAAACCACGGCGTCCTCCGTCCGCCACCCCATCCCACCCATCAACTGTCGCCCTCCTCCATCATGCCGGAGCCGATACCCTGATGTCGTCATCCACCGCAACCTCAACCGAAACACCCTCCATGGCTAGTAGTTGAAGCCGAGGCCGAGCCGTCTGTACCAGAGCCAGTTCAACCACGCCGTCCTGCGCCTCACCGCTGCCGCTCCAACTTCGCCACCCTCCACCGCACCGGAGCTGTTCTTGCAACGCCGTCCTTCGCCGCCTCAGATCTGCTTCCCCTCCGCCGACATACGGCCACGACAACACAGTCAACAATTTGGCCATGGGTTCTTCCAAGCCTGCACTCTCCAGAACATCGGTTTCCTCGATAAAAAGAAGAAGATCGGCGCGACATGTGGAGGTGACCACACCGGCAACCGAAAAAGGTACTCATCTTCCCTTATTCGTGCAAATCTTACGTCTCTGCTTGCACGGTATTCATCCCACAGAAGACACTAGTTGACCGCTTCTTCTTGATACTAGATGTTCCTAGTAACTCGCGATGCACAAGGTTTCTCCTCATATATTATTTCACCTTAGCTAGAGGTCCGTCGCCCCCCTGAATTTCAATTTCTGGCTAGTTGATTCCCAATTAAAGGAAGCATTCCCCGGCGTAACAGACGCTAGTACGCCTATTACGCCGGGGAAGCAGCGCCTTGGTGTTTATCTTAGGGGCGTGTGCGGCCTAGAGCTACTGGCGCCAGATCTGGAGGTCGGACGGGATTAAAGGTATGGCCTGGGGGTGCTGCCAAGCACGGCGGTGGTGTGAGGTCGATGGGAGGGCGGGGCGGCGGAGGCAGGGGTCTGGGCCGGTGGTCGCTGGCGGTTCGAGGAAGATCATCAACAGTGACTGGCGGGAGGTAGACAAAGGCCATCTGCCCATTCCTTATAGATCGGACGGTTCATTAAAAAAATCGACTGGCCTATTTATTTTCAGTCGTCTGTTATCTTAGATATGACCACATGTGGTGGTGTGCTGGAGGAGTACCTGGATTTCCTGTGCTCATATATTACAAAATCATACAGAGTAGAATCTAATTTTGTTTACCATGCAATGTTGTAGAGCTATCATATGTCTCCTGTCATTTATTTTTCAGCCACATGCTATCTGCTACTTTTACAGTGCACTAGTTCTGCACACACTTCACCCTTACACTCACTATTGTGTTTTTATGAAAGGGTATTTCAGACTCTGCTGCCATGAGAGAAGCCAAAAATAAAAGAGAGAAGTCACTCCAGCTTCGTATGTGGGTAGGCAAGACACGTTACAGCCTTATAAAGGGTGCAGTGTCAGTAGATGGATACGGTAAACGTAGCTCTGGAGTTGATGACCTCGCTCGCAATGAACCACCATCCCAGGTGCTTGCTTTAACTTCGCGGTGTCATATGTGGTTGCATGTTCCATATGGTGTCTAGCTTGTATTCGAAAGGCCGAAGTCGGTAAGATAAGGAAAGATATTTTTTACATGAACCACCATCCCGTGAGCACCAGAAGACAAATAGCTAGTCAGGGCACTGGCCGAGCCAGTGACAAGCCCAGCAAAGATAGGCATCACCTGGAAGCCAACTAAAAAGCTGCGATGGTGGCGAAGCAGCCCGCCTCCCACCAGGCTCTCAGGTCCTAGATGATCATGCTCACCACTCCAGCCGGATGTCTAGCTTGTATTGCTTCCAATTTGGTTAAATTGCATCTGCTTAGCTTACACATTGTACCTTTGAATATGACATGCCTTTCTGTTTTTGGTACATACTAGTACATCTATGTATTAACCATGTTCTTACATCAAACTAATGTTCTTGTGTATCCCTCATCAATCACTTATGACGAGGCAGGCAGGCAAGGGGACTACTCCTCATTTAAAGAATGCAGCATCAGCCTCCCGACATGATTCTAAATGAAACAGAAATGCTAGATGAAGATAGTGAATGTAGCTTGATGTCTACTACACAACCTTCTTCTTGTAGATGTTGTTGGGCCTCCAAGTGCAGAGGTTTGTAGGACAGTAGAAAATTTCCCTCAAGTGGATGACCTAAGGTTTATCAATCCGCGGGAGGCATAGGATGAAGATGGTCTCTCTCAAGAAACCCTGCAACCAAATAACAAAGAGTCTCTTGTGTCCCCAACACACCCAATACAATGGTAAATTGTATAGGTGCACTAGTTCGGCGAAGAGATGGTGATACAGGTGGTATATGGATGGTAGATAATAGTTTTTGTAATCTGAAAATATAAAAACAGCAAGGTAACGAATGATAAAAGTGAGCGTAAACGGTATTGCAATGTGTTGAAACAAGGCCCAGGGTTCATACTTTCACTAGTGCAAGTCCTCTCAACAATAATAACATAATTGGATCACATAACTATCCCTCAACATGCAACAAAGAGTCACTCCAAAGTCACTAATAGCGGAGAACAAACGAAGAGATTATGGTAGGGTACGAAACCACCTCAAAGTTATTCTTTCCAATCAACCCGCTGGGCTATTCCTATAAGTGTCACAAACAGCCCTAGAGTTTGTACTGAATAACACCTTAAGACACAAATCAACCAAAACCCTAATGTCACCTAGATACTCCAATGTCACCTCAAGTATCCGTGGGTATGATTATACGATATGCATCACACAATCTAAGATTCATCTATTCAACCAACACAAAGGACCTCAAAGAGTGCCCCAAAGTTCTACCGGAGAATCACGATGAAAACGTGTGCCAACCCCTATGCATAGGTTCATGGGCGGAACCCGCAAGTTGATCGCCAAAACATACATCAAGTGAATCACGTGACATCCCATTGTCACCACAGATATCCACGGCAAGACATACATCAAGTGTTCTCAAATCTTTAAAGACTCAATCTGATAAGATAACTTCAAAGGGGAAACTCAATTCATTACAAGAGAGTAGAGGGGGAAGAAACATCATAGGATCCAAATATAATAGCAAAGCTCGCGATACATCAAGATCGTATCATCTCAAGAACACGAGAGAGGGAGAGATCAAACACATAGCTACTGGTACATACCATCAGCCCCGAGGGGGAACTACTCCCTCCTCGTCATGGAGAGCACCGGGATGATGAAGATGGCCACCGGAGAAGGATTGCCCCCTCCGGCAGGGTGCCGGAACGGGTCTAGATTGGTTTTTGGTGGCTACGGAGGCTTCTGGCGGCGGAACTCCCGATCTAATCTGCGTTCTGGAAGTTGATCACCACGGGTATCCCAAAAAATACATCAAGTGGATCAATAGAATACCCCATTGTCACCACGGGTATCCCACGCAAGACATACATCAAGTGTTCTCAAATCCTTAAAGACTCAATCCGATAAGATAACTTCAAAGGGAAAACTCAATCCATTACAAGAGAGTAGAGGGGGAGAAACATCATAAGATCCAACTATAATAGGAAAGCTCGCGATACATCAAGATCGTGCCACCTCAAGAACACGAGAGAGAGAGAGAGATCAAACACATAACTACTGGTACATACCCTCAGCCCCGAGGGAGAACTACTCCCTCCTCATCATGGAGAGCACCGGGATGATGAAGATGGCCATCGGAGAAGGATTCCCCCTCCGGTAGGGTGCCGGAACGGGTCTAGATTGGCTTTCGGTGGTTACGGAGGCTTCTGGCGGCGGAACTCCCGATCTATTGTGCTCCCCGGTCGTTTTAGGGTATATGGGTATATATAGGAGGAAGAAGTACGTCAGGGGAGCCACGAGGGGCCCACGAGGGTGGAGGGCGCGCCCTAGGGGGTGGGCGCGCCCCCATACCTCGTGGCTCCCTCGTTTCTTTCCTGATGTGCACTCCAAGTCTATCAGGTTGATTCCATTCCAAAAATAAGTTCCGTGAAGTTTCAAGTCAATTGGACTCCGTTTGATTTTCGTTTCTACGAAACTCTAAAACAAGGAAAAAACAGAAACTGGCACTGGGCTCTAGGTTAATAGGTTAGTCCCGAAAATCATATAAAATAGCATATTAATGCATATAAAACATCCAAGGTTGATAATATAATAGCATGGAACAATCAAAAATTATAGATACGTTGGAGACGTATCAGCATCCCCAAGCTTAATTCCTGCTCGTCCTCGAGTAGGTAAATGATAAAAACAAAATTTTTGATGTGGAATGCTACCTAACATATTTATCCATGTAATTCTCTTTATTGTGGCAAGAATATTCAGATCCATAAGATTCAATACAAAAGTTTAATATTGACATAAAAATAATAATACTTCAAGCATACTAACTAAGCAATCATGTCTTCTCAAAATAACATGGCTAAAGAAAGCTATCCCTACAAAATCATATAGTCTGGCTATGCTCCATCTTCACCACACAAAGTATTTAAATCATGCACAACCCCGATGACAAGCCAAGCAATTGTTTCATACTTTTGATGTTCTCAAACTTATTCAATCTTCACGCAATACATGTGTGAGCCATGGACATAGCACTATAGGTGGAATAGAATGGTGGTTGTGGAGAAGACAAAAAGGAGAAGATAGTCTCACATCAACTAGGCGTATCAATGGGCTATGGAGATGCCCATCAATAGATATCAATGTGAGTGAGTAGGGATTGCCATGCAACGGATGCACTAGAGCTATAAGTATATGAAAGCTCAACAAAAGAAACTAGTGGGTGTGCATCCAACTCGCTTGCTCACGAAGACCTAGGGCGTTTTGAGGAAGCCCATCATTGGAATATATAAGCCAAGATCTATAATGAATAATTCCCACTAGTATAAGAAAGTGATAACATAGGAGACTCTCTATTATGAAGATCATGGTGCTACTTTGAAGCACAAGTGCGGTAAAAGGATAGTAGCATTGTCCCTTCTCTCTTTTTCTCTCATTTTTTTATTTTTTATATTTTTATTTATTTATTTGGGCTTTCTCTTTTTTATGGCCTCTTTTTTCTCTTTTTTTTAGTCCGGAGTCTCATCCCGACTTGTGGGGGAATCATAGTCTCCATCATCCTTTCCTCACTGGGACAATGCTCTAATTATGATGATCATCACACTTTTATTTACTTACAACTCAAGAATTACAACTCGATACTTAGAAAAAGATATGACTCTATATGAATGCCTCCGGCGGTGTACCGGGATGTGAAATGATGCATGAGTGACATGTATGAAAGAATTATGAATGGTGGCTTTGCCACAAATACAATGTCAACTACATGATCATGCAAAGCAATATGACAATGATGGAGCGTGTCATTGTAAACGGAACGGTGGAAAGTTGCATGGCAATATATCTCGGAATGGCTATGGAAATTCCATAATAGGTAGGTATGGTGGTTGTTTTGAGGAAGATATATGGTGGGTTTATGGTACCGGCGAAAGTTGCGCAGTACTAGAGAGGCTAGCAATGGTGGAAGGGTTAGAGTGCGTATAATCCATGGACTCAACATTAGTCATAAAGAACTCACATACTTATTGAAAAAATATATTAGTTATCGAAACAAAGTACTAAGAGCATGCTCCTAGGGGATAGATTGGTAGGAAAAGACCATCGCTCGTCCCCGACCGCCACTCATAAGGAAGACAATCAATAAATAAATCATGCTCCGACTTCGTCACATAACGGTTCACCATATGTGCATGCTACGGGAATCACAAACTTCAACACAAGTATTTCTCAAATTCACAACTACTCAACTAGCATGACTCTAATATCACCATCTCCATATCTCAAAACAATTATCAAGTATCAAACTTCTCTTAGTATTCAATGCACTTTATATGAAAGTTTTTATTATATCCCTCTTGGATGCCCATCATATTAGGACTAAATTCATAACCAAAGCAAATTCCCATGCTGTTTAGGACTCTCAAAATAATATAAGTGAAGCATGAGAGTTCATCTATTTCTACAAAATAAAACCACCACCGTGCTCTAAAAAGATATAAGTGAAGCACTAGAGCAAATGACAAACTACTCCGAAAGATATAAGTGAAGATCAATGAGTAGTCGAACAATTATGCAACTATATGAAGACTCTCTAACATTTAATAATTTCAGATATTGGTATTTTATTCAAACAGCAAGCAAAACTAAATAAAATAAAATGACGCTCCAAGCAAAACACATATCATGTGGTAAATAAAATATAGCTCCAAGTAAAGTTACCGATGAACGAAGACGAAAGAGGGGATGCCTTCCGGGGCATCCCCAAGCTTAGGCTCTTGGTTGTCCTTGAATATTTCCTTGGTGTTCCTTGGGAATCCCCAAGCTTAGGCTCTTGCCACTCCTTATTCCATAATCCATCGAATCTTTACCCAAAACTTGAAAACTTCACAACACAAAACTTAACAGAAAACTCGTAAGCTCCGTTAATATAAGAAAATAAATCACCACTTAGGTTCTGTAATGAACTCATTATTTATTTATATTGGTGTAATATCTACTGTATTCCAACTTATCTATGGTTCATACCCTCCGATACTACTCATAGATTCATCAAAATAAGCAAACAACACATAGAAAACAGAATCTTTCAAAAACAGAATAGTCTGTAGTAATTTGGATCAAATGTATACTTCTGGAACATATAAAATTATCAAATAAATTGCTGGACCTTATTAATTTATCTATTAATCATCTGAAAAAAGAATTACCTAAATAGCACTCTCCAGAAAAAAATGGCAGCAATGCTCGTGAGCGCTAAAGTTTCTATTTTTTACAGCAAGATCAACAAGACCTTCCCCAAGTCTTCCCGACGGTTCTACTTGGCACAAACACTAATTAAAGCATAAAAACTCAATCATAACAGAGGCTAGATAAATTATTTATTACTAAACAGGAGCAAAAAGCAAGGGACAAAAATAAAGTTCGATTGCCTCCCAACAAGCGCTATCGTTTAACGCCCCTAGCTAGGCATGATGATTTCAATGATGCCCACATAAAAGATAAGAATTGAAACATAAAGAGAGCATCAAGAAGAATATGACTAGCACATTTAAGTCTAACCCACTTCCTATGCATAGGGATTTTGTGAGCAAACAACTTATGGGAACAATAATCAACTAGCATAGGAAGGCAAAACAAGCATAACTTCAAAACTTTAAGCACATTGAGAGGAAACTTGATATTATTGCAATTCCTACAAGCATATATTCCTCCCTCATAATAATTTTCAGTAGCATCATGAATGAATTCAACAATATAACCAACACCTAAAGCATTCTTTTCATGATCTACAAGCATAGAATTTTTATTACTCTCCACATAAGCAAAATTCTTCTCAATCGGAATAGTGGGGGTATCATAAGAGACTCGAATACTATAAATTGTTTCCACATTAAAAGAGTAATGTTCAGAAAAGGGGTAATCATTATCATGACAAGTTTAATAAATATAATCACTACTTTTATAGCATAAGTATCATCACAATTATCATCATAGGTAGGAGGCATGTTATCATCATTATAAATTTGCATATCAAAACTTGGGAGACTAAGAATATCATCTTCATTAAACGTAGCATCCCCAAGCTTGGGACAAACATTAATTGCAGCAAATATATTCTCAAAAACATCATCTTCATCAAACATATAGCATCCCCAAGCTTGTGCATTTTCATATCATAAGCATAATCACACTCATCATTAATAGTATGGATAGCACCAATAGTATAGCAATTATCATATTCTTCCAAACAAGTGCCAAAAAGATTTTCAAGATCATAAGAAGTATCATTATCTTCCACAATTATATTTTCATGAGGCACAATAGTAATAGGAGCAGCCTTATTTGGGGGATATATCTTTTTACCTCTCTTCCTTTTTTCTTTTCTTCTTCTTCACCACATCATGTGTGGGTTCAATCCTCTTTTTGGAGCTCCTTATTAATGAGATTGGTTGAATAGGGGGCTCCTCCTCATTACCTCATTCATCATAAGAAATAATAGGAGGGTATTGGGAAGTCTCTTCCTTTTCATTAGTATTCTCTTTATCTTCTATTTGTTTTATTTTATTTATGTAATTGGCAATATAAGGATTTTCAATGCAATTCACCGTGCAATACATATAAATATCCTCTAGATCAAAATGAAGAACTCTATCAAGGTAAAATTCTGGAATAACCTTAGTTATATGTTTCATTTCTTCATAACCCAAGATCAAACTAAGTTCATTATGATGTGCAAGGGAAATCAAGTCATCACAATTTTTGGACACGATACGATCATGAAACAATTTGCATTGGGTACTGAAATGATCATGTTCATTGCAAAGTTCACAAGTACGGCTAAGAAAATTTAAATTTTCAGCACAAGCTTCTAGCCTTTCTTGCAACCATTTCGTTTCTAAATGTTTATGCCTCTTGCAATATCTATCTTCCCTATTCGGTGTGTACTTGCAAACCCAATGCACTCCACAAAAATTGACATGTTTATAGGAGACATTTTCATCATAACTAGTGCAATCATCATTAGTACTATGGATATTCAAGGAGTTCATAATAACAACATTGCAATCATCCTCATCATTCAAAGATTTAGTGCCAAACATTTTAATGCATTCTTCTTCTAACACTTTGGCACAATTTTCCTTTCCATCATACTCATGAAAGATATTAAAAAGATGAAGCGTATGAAGCAAACTCAATTCCATTTTTTTGTAATTTTCTTTCATAAACTAAACTAGTGATAAAACAAGAAACTAAAAGACTAGATTGCAAGATCTAAAGATATACCTTCAAGCACTCACCTCCCCGGCAATGGCGCCAGAAAAGAGCTTGATGTCTACTACACAACCTTCTTCTTGTAGTCGTTGTTGGGCCTCCAAGTGCATAGGTTTGTAGGACAGTAGCAAATTTCCCTCAAGTGGATGACCTAAGGTTTATCAATCCGTGGGAAGCGTAGGATGAAGATGGTCTCTCTCAAGAAACCCTGCAACCAAATAACAAAGAGTCTCTTGTGTCCCCAACACACCCAATACAATGGTAAATTGTATTGGTGCACTAGTTCGGCGAAGAGATGGTGATACAAGTGGTATATGGATGGTAGATAATAGTTTTTGTAATCTCAAAATGTAAAAACAGCAAGGTAACGAATGATAAAAGTGAGCGTAAACGGTATTGCAATGTGTTGAAACAAGGCCTAGGGTTCATACTTTCACTAGTGCAAGTCCTCTCAACAATAATAACATAATTGGATCACATAACTATCCCTCAACATGCAACAAAGAGTCACTCCAAAGTCACTAATAGCGGAGAACAAACGAAGAGATTATGGTAGGGTACGAAACCACCTCAAAGTTATTCTTTCCAATCAATCCGTTGGGCTATTCCTATAAGTGTCACAAACAGCCCTAGAGTTTGTACTAGAATAACACCTTAAGACACAAATCAACCGAAACCCTAATGTCACCTAGATACTCCAATGTCACCTCAAGTATCCGTGGGTATGATTATACGATATGCATCACACAATCTCAGATTCATCTATTCAACCAATACATAGAACCTCAAAGAGTGCCCCAAAGTTTCTACCGGAGAGTCAAGATGAAAACGTGTGCCAACCCCTATGCATAGGTTCATGGGCGGAACCCGCAAGTTGATCACCAAAACATACATCAATTGGATCAATAGAATACCCCATTGTCACCACGGGTATCCCACGCAAGACATACATCAAGTGTTCTCAAATCCTTAAAGACTCAATCCGATAAGATAACTTCAAAGGGAAAACTCAATCCATTACAAGAGAGTAGAGGGGGAGAAACATCATAAGATCCAACTATAATAGCAAAGCTCGCGATACATCAAGATCGTGCCACCTCAAGAACACAAGAGAGAGAGAGAGAGATCAAACACATAGCTACTGGTACATACCCTCAGCCCCGAGGGAGAACTACTCCCTCCTCATCATGGAGAGCACCGGGATGATGAAGATGGCCACCGGAGAAGGATTCCCCCTCCGGTAGGGTGCCGGAACGGGTCTAGATTGTCTTTCGGTGGCTACGAAGGCTTCTGGCGGTGGAACTCCCGATCTATTGTGCTCCCCGGTCGTTTTAGGGTATATGGGTATATATAGGAGGAAGAAGTACGTCAGGGGAGCCACGAGGGGCCCACGAGGGTGGAGGGAGCGCCCACCCCCCTAGGGCGCACCCCCTACCTCGTGGCTCCCTCGTTTCTTTCCTGACATGCACTCCAAGTCTATTAGGTTGCTTCCGTTCCAAAAATAAGTTCCGTGAAGTTTCAGGTCAATTGGACTCCGTTTGATTTTCCTTTTCTGCGATACTCTAAAACAAGGAAAAAACAAAAACTGGCACTAGGCTCTAGGTTAATAGGTTAGTCCCAAAATTCATATAAAATAGCATATTAATGCATATAAAACATCCAAGGTTGATAATATAATAGCATGGAACAATCAAAAATTATAGATACGTTGGAGACGTATCATTGCCATGGAGGATAAAAAGATGGAGTTTATATCATATTGCTTGATTTTATCCCTCTACATCATGTCATCTTACCTAAGGCGTTACTCTGTTCTTATGAACGTAATACTCTAGATGCATGCTGTATAGCGGTCGATGTGTGGAGTAATAGTAGTAGATGCAGGCAGGAGTCGGTCTACTTGTCACGGACGTGATGCCTATATACATGATCATGCCTAGATATTCTCATAATTATTCGCTTTTCTATCAATTGCTCGACAATAATTCGTTCACCCACCGTAATACTTATGCTATCTTGAGAGAAGCCACTAGTGAAACATATGCCCCCCGGGTCTATGTTCCATCATATAAGTTTCCAATCTATTTTTACTTTGCAATCTTTACTTTCAATCTATATCATAAAAATACCAAAAATATTTATCTTATCATTATTATCTCTATCAGATCTCACTCTCATAAGTGACCGCGAAGGGATTGACAACCCCTTTATCGCGTTGGTTGTGAGGTTCTTATTTGTTTGTGTAGGTACGAGGGACTTGCGTGTGGCCTCCTACTAGATTGATACCTTGGTTCTCAAAAACTGAGGGAAATACTTACGCTACTTTGCTGCATCACCCTTTCCTCTTCAAGGGAAAACCAACGCAGTGCTCAAGAGGTAGCACCCTCCAGCCCGGACATCCGGCCCCTCCAACCCGGACATCCAGCCCTCCGTGAACGCCCGGACATCCGGCCCTCCCTGCCTGCGTGCAGTGCTTCTAGGCTGAGGCCCATGTACCCCTTCGCCCCTTAGACTATTTATACTTCCTCTCCACCTACGTTTTAGGGTTAGCAAAGTAGTAGCTCATTAGAGATAGAGCTTTTCTCATCCCTTATGGATCTACTCCACGAGAGAGACCGCGGCCCCTCTATGGAGAAGATTCCCTTGGATTCAAGACCCCCTCTTTGGTGGCCCCATCAAGACCTCCTCTAGGAGAAGAACTGGTTACCTTTGTATCGTCCTTTGTTGATCATGGATCTTGTATCTCCTCTCGTGTTTCGAGGATCTAGCATATGTGTGATCATTCTTGTTGGTTTTAGTGTTTCTCTCGTGTTTCCCTTCATGTTTCCCCTTGTGATTCCCCTCGTGTTCTTCGTGTTCCTCGCGGGATCTGCTCCTTTCGTGAAAGATCGGCCATCTAGGGTTCCACCCTAGATCACTCGGTGTCTGTATAAGCTGAGGGGTTTAGACTGTAGAAGTAAATTCATTCACACATATGATCTTGAGGTAGATCAACATGTACCCAGTACCCCATCCATAATCAATACAACAAAGCAAGACATAGGGTTTTACCTCTTCGAGAGGGCCTCGACCCGGGTAAACATTGTATCCTTTCTACGTTCTGTTACCATCGTCCCAAGATCACCAGCTCAGGACCCCCTACCCGAGATCTATGGGTTTGACTCTGTCATTGGTGGCCCATACATGTCCCTATGTGTGGTCACATCGTCTTGATGGCTTGCCTTCAGAATGATGAGAACATTGGTTGTGGCATGAATTTCTTCCCGACACAACTCTTTTTCTTCAGCAGCATCACGCTTTACGCCAATTTGACTGGCCACCTCGCCCAGATTAAAAACTTCGCTCCAGGGCAGACCATCAAGTTTGGGAACCTGGAATACGTTGCAGACTCCCACGGCACGCTTACGTTTTTGGGCTGGGTGTCAGACAAGGCCGAGGACAAAGTTGATGCCTCCATCCAGATCCCGGATTCAACCTCGGACCAGGACCATGGCATGAACCATACCTCGGATCTGGACTTGAGCTTAGAACCGAGCTCTACGATGATGGATCAGGCATCAAGCTTGACCGGCGAAGACCCTGAGACCATGTCAGATCGGATCTAGGGGAAAATCTACCTGGGCCCAACTTTCAATTAGAATATGGGTGAGGCTGACAAAGCGCTTCTGAACGAGATGTTAGATCAGACTCAAAACCTGGCTATCTTGGATGATCACAATTCATTTACGATCAGGTTTTGGAAAAGCTTGAGGAAGCTAGAATTTTCAGCCCGTCGACCACCCATCTTGTCTCTATAGTCAAGGACCTAACCGACGTACTAGCCAACACCTCCGAGGAGGCAACCAACATGGATGAAGATGTCGGTGAAAATTCAGACACCACCTCGCCACCTATCGTCACCCACATCGGCAAGTATGATGCTACCTCCACCTATGATGTCTACATGGTAGACACCCCCAAGAACGGAGGGGGGGGATTCGAAGCGCCAAATCAAGGGCCGCCGAGGAAACGGGGGCATCGGCAATAACAACGCAAGTAATGGTGCCACTGGGAATGAGGATGCCGTCATTGGCGAGACGGCAGACGATGGCGTCGGTAACGATGGCATCTGTAATGGTGGCAGCAGTAATGGCAGCACCAACAATAATAATGGCACCGACAAGGTCAACGGGGATGATGACGGCCTCGACGACTATGACTATGACCCGGAGGCCACGGAGGAGCGAAGCCTCTACCCCGACGAGTATGATGCTTTTGAGCAGCCCCTTGAGGCGCCTCAGCTCGAGACCATGTGTAAGCGATTGGCCATAACGTGCAAAAGCATCAAAAACAAGTCTCTATGTTTTAAAGACGAAGAGAACAAAATAAACGACCGGTGGACCGAGCTCCTAGGGGCCGAAGAGGCGTTCAAGGAAAAGCTGCATCAAACTGGTGCTGGCCGGTCTTACCCCCGCAGGAACTTGCTGGCCGAGCTCAGCGCGAAGGCCAATGATAGTGTGCTACCTACTCCCTCCGTCCGGTGAAGAGTGTACATCTAGAAATTTTAGGACAAATTATGAAGTTGAGTAAACAATGCATTGGAAAGGTGCAAGCCACTATCTCTCTCCTCTTTATTTACCCACCCTCCAATAATCTAAGTGCATGTAGAAATTAAGAAGACCATGTGTAGATTGCTATTGGTCTTGATTATCGTGTGATAAGAGAGAAGTATTTTTTCCTACTTCAAAGTCCATTGAAAAGATAGAAGTGCACTCTTTTGGGGACAAATTTTGAATCTAGATGTACACTCTTCACCAGACGGAGGGAGTAAGCGTGAGTGGGCAAAAAACCCCAATCTCCCTCCTCGAGGCCAAGATTAGCCGACGAAAACAAGTACATTCCCGAAGTCCCTGGGCACAGAGGCAGAGTAAATCCACCACGACCTCCACGAAGTATGACCTGAAGGAGAAGTGGTCGTTAAGGCCAGAGGCTCCACCTTGGTCAATGAACAAATCCAGGCAATGCCCACCTGCTGGACAGGAGGGATACCTAGCTAGGTTAGCCAAAAATGGCGATGTACGTGATTATACGTGTGATCGCAATATGACCTCATCCAACGTGTGTCACACTACTACCAGGGTCCGAGGAGCTTGCTCACTTCATGTGCTTCACAGATAAGGTCATGCAGTACCAGTTCCCCAATGGGTTTAAACCCACTATCATCGACCAGTATGATGGAACAACGGATCCTGCAGTCTGGATAGAGGATTTCCTCATGGTGGTACACATTGCAGGTGGAGATGACCTCCACGACATTAAATAACCGCCATTAAAGCTCAAATGCTCAGCTTAGCACTGGCTCAACAGCCTTTCCGAGAACTCTATCAGCGTCTGGGAAGACCTTGAGGATGAGTTCCATGCCAATCTCCAAGGCACTTAAGTCAGACCCTGGATGTCGACGACCTCACGCACATCATGCAAAAGCCGGAAGAATCGACACAAAATTCTAGAATCGACTACCCGAGCGTCGAGGCCATTACAACTTTCAGACACAATATCAGTGACGAGTGGTTGGCTAGAGAACTAGGGCATGAGAAACCACGGACGAAGGCGGGCCTCATGCAACTCATGAATCGATTTTGCGCTGGTGAGGACAACTAGTTAGCTCAGAAGAGCAATGATACATCTTCAACATATCTATAATTTTTTATTGGTTCATGCTATTATATTATCACTTTTGTATGCTTCATATGTCATTTTATATTATTTTTCTGGACTAACCTATTAATTTAGTGTCCGATGTCAGTTCTTCTTTTTGCTTGCTTTAGTTTTCCAAAAAATCCATACATACAGAAGTCCAAATACGATGAAACTTTTTGATGATTTTTCCTGAAACATAAGAGACCCTAGAAGCTTCGGGGGAGGACGAGAAGACCCACGAGGGCCCCACAAGGGCGCGCCACCTAGCTTGTGGGCCCCTCGTAGCTCCGTCTGCCCTAATTCCTGGCCTATAAATTCCCATATATTCAGAAACCCTCGAAGCGAGACCCAAAACAATTCTTCCGCCACAGCAAGCCTCTATTCTGACGCAATCCATCTGTAGCCATGTTTTGGCATTGTGCCGGAGGGGAATCAATGGGGAGGCTATCTTCATCAACCTTGCTGCCTCCATGATGATATGTGAGTAGTTCCTTCAAGACCTACGGGTCCATAGTAGTAGATAGATGGCTCTCTCTCTCTCTCTATCTATCTCTCCCTCTCTCCCTCTCTTTTCATCTTTAATACAATGATCTTCTCTAAGATCAATCCAATGTAATGTTTTGCGATGTGTCTGTTTGGATCCGATAAACTGTGGGTTTATGATGAGATTATTCATTGAATTTATACTAGTCTCTTGAGATTTATTTGTTGTGTAATTTTATAGCTTTGTATTTATCTCCGATCTATCCGTCTACTTTATCTTCAACGGAGAGGTGCTTTGTGGTAGGTTCAATCTTGCGGTAATCTTTCCATGTGACAGGAGGGGCAAATGCACCTATTGTATTGTTGCTACTAAGTATAAAATGACGGGGTTTGATCATATTGATTGATCTTATTTTGTCTATATTATGTCATCTTGCTTAAAGCTTTACTCTGTTTGTCATGAAATTAATACTTTGGATAGCGGTCTTGGGGTGGAGTAATAGTAGTAGATGCAATTGGATTAATAGTCTACTTATCACGAACATAATGCCTATGCAAGGATTATGCCACGGATGATCATCATAACTATGTTCCATTCTGTCAATTTCCCAACAGTAATTTGTTTACCCACCGTTGTTATGCTTTCGAGGGAGATGTCACTAGTGAACCTATGGTCCCCGGGTCCCTTCTTCATCAATATTTCGCTCTCTTTTATTGCTTTGCCTATCACTATTAGTTTTAATCTTGCAACTGGCAAGAACAAGGGGAGTGACGGCCCCTTGCCTTTTTGGGTGCAATAAATTGTTGTGTCCGTGTGAAGGTATTGTTCATGTTGCTGGTGTGGTGCCTCCTACTGATACGATAAATCTTGGTTCTTAACTGAGAGGAATACTATCTGCTACTATACTACTTCACCCTTCCTCTTCGGGGAAAGCCAACAACTCCATCATGAGTAGCAGAACAATTTCAGGCGCCGTTGTCAGGGAAACATCACCTAACAAATCAGGTGCCTTTGCAAACATATCACTTTTGCTTGTTTTATCTTCTCTGCATTTTATTTGCCTTCTTCTTTCATTTGGCAAAAGAAATCAAAAATACCAAAAAAGTTGTGTTACTATCTTTGCTTGAATTTCCACTATGTCTAATCCAGAAAATACTAAGCTATGTGATTCCTCATGTACTAATAACAATTATTCCATTAATACTCCTATTGCTCCTCCTGCCACTAGTGCGGAATCTTATGATATTAAAGCTTCCTTGCTAAATCTTGTTATAAAGAATAATTTTATGGTACTCCTAGTGAAGGTGACGCATCACATCTTAATACTTCCATTGGAAAGATGTGGATAATGATATTGTTAAACTGAAAGTATTTCCGTTCTCTCTAACCGATTGAGCTAAAGCATGGTTTTCATCTTTACTGATAAATAGTATTGATTCATGGGCTAGGCGTAAAGATGCTTTTATTGCCAAGTATTTTTATCCTACTAAAATAATATCTTTGAGGAATCAAATTATAATTTTTAAAGAACATGACCAGGAACTTGTTGCACAATCATGGGAAAGGATGAAATTTATGCTTAAAAATTGTCCCACACATGGATTGAGCCTTTGAATGATAGTGCAAAAAAATTAGGTTGGACTAAACTCTGTTTCAAGAAACCTTCTAGATTCAGTTGCAGGTGGACGTTCATGGGGATAACACTTGGAGAGTCCACAAATCTTCTTGATAATATGAAAACAAATTATTCCCAATGGCACACAAAGCACTCTCCTACTGGTAAGAAGGTAAACTCTATCGAAGAGATTTCCTCTCTAAATGGAAAGATTGATGCTATTATGTCCATGGTTGCTATTAAGAGTGCTCTATTGATCCCAATGATGTTCCTCTGTCTACTTTGATTGAGCAAAATAATGATGTTATTGATGTGAATTTTATTTCAAGGAGCAATTTCAATAATAATGCTTATAGATGGAACTTCAATAATCCTAGACCGTATCCCGGTAATCCCTCTAATAATAATAGTAGTAGTAATAATAATAGGATGCCTACTGAACCTAAGAACACCATTAAAGAATTTATTAGTTCTCAGAAAGTCTCCAATGCTATGGTTGAAGAGAAGTTGAGTAAATTTGATGATATGTCTAGAAATATGGATGTGCTTGTGCATGATGTGGATAGTCTTAAAATTAAAATTTTCCACCAAATAAGGATGAAATTCCTGGATCTCTAAAAGTCATCCAAGTCTCATAGATTACAATAGAAAAATTATTGATATGCTCAGAGCTACAAGAGAACGAGAGGGGAAAGAGGTTGAATTGCTTTTTCTAGCTAATAATGATGGAGATGTTAAAACTATTGGTGTGTCAACTATTGAATCTTTATTTAGAAATATTAAATTTGATAATGAAGGGACTGAAGAAGACTCAATTTTAGTTAGCATGCATCACAATTATTCAGAGGGTGATGATCTTGTTGCTAATAACTTTCGATACTCTGCTTCCAAATGTGATTGTGGGTCATATGGTACCTTCTAGTGTAATTGGAAACTATCGAGGAAGATGCTTTCCCCACATGATGATTCAAATATTGAACATGCATAGTAATTTTAGGGTGATGTTCGAAACTTCCAGGCATGTACCCACTTTGTGAAAAAATGTAAGATGTTTTGGCAGTTTAATACACAGGGAGTAGATGTTTGTGTACAACGGTCATATTTTTGGGATCTCTATTTATAGGACCCCCGTACCCCTTGAGATGGATGTTGAAACTTGAGAAGGTGGAACCCTTGTTTAGGCAGTCCCTTACTTTGTGCTTCACCTCTCTTTATCTTGTTCTACCCATTTGATCCCCGAGAGAGAAGATAGGGATTCCATTGGTTCTTGAGCATATATTTTTCATCTTATGGGGAGTTCATCCTAATGATACGGTGCTTTACTTGTTACCCTTGGAGAGTGCACACGTACTAGACACTTAGGTCACTTGGTTCAAGTTGTGGAGGATCCTTGGTGGCCATGGTGGGATAGGTGGGCTTCATCCTTGGAGGTCGGAAAGCTGAGACCTTTGAGATCTTAGGTGTGACGCCCGGATAGTTAAGCTACAGTGGAACTCTGCTAATGATGCCACGTCACCTCGGTTACTGTGATAAACTCGCGTCAGATCGAAACCCAGTTCAAATTTCAAAATTTAAAATAAAAACAAACAACAAAAGTTTTCAAACAATAAAACAAAATGTTCGGTCTGTGGCAAATATTCCATACTAAATATTGGTGAAGAAACCACACTTCGGTAAAGTATTTAAGTGCACTTAAGTAAAATAGTAGCAAAAACAATTATTTAAATACCTTTTATAATTAATAAAATGTCAAACTAAGTTATTTGGGGACTAGACTTTTTGTGACTATGGACTAAGTTTAAATACTAATTTACATGCTAAGTGTATATTTGACTAAAACTAAAATAAAATAGGAAAGGATAAATAAAAAGAAAATAAATAAAACAAAGCGAAAGAAAAAGGACCCCCCCCCCCCCCCCCCCCCCCCCCCCGCGCTGGGCCTCGGCCCAGCTGGCGATCCAACCAGGCCGACCCACCTAACACTTACATAACCCCCCACCTCACCGAACCCTAGCCACTAACCCCACCCCCACGTTCCCCACTCTCCCCCATGATCTCTTCCTCACATCTCGATTCTGGATCGGGCCGCACGCCTGCGCCCCGTCGATGTCACCCCACGGCGCCGCCCGGACCCACCCTTGCCGGACCGCCTCCTCGCCGGACTGATCCATCCTCGACTCCTCCTCGCTGTGCTCTGCACCAACTCGCCGACCGGGTCCGCCCCTGTCGCCATCGACCACGCCGGCGCCGCCCCGTCCCCAGCCTCCTCCTCACCGGCCGACCCCGAGCCTCACCGAACCCCCTTCACGGCACCGGGGTGAGCTCCCGCGACCCGCTTCCTTGTTTCCCCTCTATCATCGACGCCGCCCGCAACTACTGCCCCTCCCCTACGCCGGTCGCGCTCCACCGCCGCAGTTCACGCTCGGATGCGCATCGTTGCGCCCGGCCACCACCTCGTCCGCGCCCACTCGCGTCCTGCGCGTGCTCACCATCACCCCAGCTCGCTCCCCGCTCGCCGCTCCCTTCCTGCTGTTGTCCGCGCGCTGCTGCTTCTGCTGACGCTGCCGCCTGCTCGCTGCAGCCGCTGCTACCCACCGCTGGTGCCCGCGCGCGCGTCTACTGACGCCAGCGCCGCGCCAGACCGTGGCCGCTCCGCCCAGCTGCGCCCTTGCCCCGCCACTGCCGCTCCCTGTGCGCTGCCCAGCGCCCGTGCCTCGTCGCGGGCCACTGCCCCGCGCCGCCCTCCGTTCGCTCCTGTGGGTCGCCGCCGCAGCTCACGCGCCCCGCCCTTAGCCTCGTCGCCGTTGTGGCCTAGGGGCCGCGCCGTGATGCCTCCGCGCGCTGGTCACCGCTCGGGCTTCGGCCACGCCCGCGGCACCCGTCGCCGAGTCCAGTAGCCCGCGCTCGTAAGTAGCACGCCCGCTAAGCCCCCCCTTGCACATGACCAGTGGGGTCCACCCCATTACGTTTTGAAAAAGAAGAAGATATAAACAAAAAAAGAATTGAAATTAATTAATTAACCTAATTAACTCTATGTAGTTAACCTAATCAAGTAATTATGTTAATTAACCAGGATTAGTTAATCTAGGACTGACGAATGGGCCCCACTTGTCAGTTTGATCAGTCAACGGTCACAGTTGACCGCTGACGTCATGCTAATGCAGTAATGCTATTTTTGAATTAATTTAATAATAATAATTTAGAAATTTATTAAAACTTTGAGAATTAATATAAAATAATCCGTAACTCGGATGAAACTACTTTGGACATGAAAGTTGCTCAGAACGACGAGATGAATCCGAATACGTAGCCCGTTCGTCCGCCACACATCCCTAGCATAGCGAACACGCAACTTTCCCCCTCCGGTTCATTTGTCCAAAAATGCGAAACACCGGGATACTTTTCTGGATGTTTCCCCCCTTCGCCGGTATCACCTCCTACTGCATGAGGGCACACCTGGCACCATTACTTGTCATGTCATGCATCGATATGCATCTATTTGCATAGTATTCATTGTTTCTTCCCCCTCTTCTCTCCGGTAGACTACGAGATTAACGCCGCTGCTGGTGCCCGATTGACTACGTTGTTGACGACCCCTCCTTGCCAGACCAACCAGGCAAGCCCCCCCCTTGATCAACCCGATATCGCCTATTCTTCTCTCTACTGCTTGCATTATAGTAGTGTAGCATGTTACTACTTTCCGATAATCCTATTCTGATGCATAGCCTGTCTTTGCTACTACCGTTGTTACCTTTACCTACAATCCTAAATGCTTAGTATATGATGCTAGTATTCTATCAGTGGCCCTAAATTCTTGTCTGTCGGCCATGCTATACTATCGGGTCATGATCACTTGGGAGGTGATCACGGGTTTATACTTATATACATACTATGTGATACATGTGGTGACTAAAGTCGGGTCAGCTCGTAGAGTACCCGCAAGTGATTCCGATGTGGGGGCTGAAGGGTGATACGTCTCCGTCGTATCTATAATTTTTTATTGTTTCATGCCAATATTCTACAACTTTTATATACTTTTGGCAACTTTTTATACTATTTTTGGGACTAACATATTGATCCAGTGCCCAGTGCCAATTCCTGTTTGTTGCATGCTTTTTGTTTCGCAGAAAATCCATATCAAACAAAGTCCAAACGCGATAAAAAATTCGGATTTTTTTTGGAATATATGTGAATTTTGGCAAGTGGAATCAACACGAGACGATGCTCGAGGGGCTCACAAGGGTAAGGGGCGCGCCCTGGGCCCTCATGGCCACTCCATAAGGTGGTTGGTGCCCTACTTTAGCTGCAAGAAAGCCAATATATGGATAAAAATCGTGTCAAAATTTCAGCCCAATCGGAGTTACGCAAGGTTGTCAGAATCGTGATCCTATTATACGATTCTACGACTTTACGATCCAAACTAATCCCTATGATTCTACGATTTTAGTTCATGGAATCTACGTTTCTACGATCCTGATAGTGAAGATTCTACGATTTGCGATCCTACCATCGGAGCTTCAATCCGATTCAAAATCGCGATTCTGACAACCTTGGAGTTACGGATCTCCGGAAATTTAAGAACCATGAAAGGGCAGAATCGGGGAGCGCAGAAACAGAAGGAAAGAGAGAGAGAGAGAGAGAGAGAGAGAGAGATCCAATCTTGGAGGGGCTCTCGCCCCTCCGCCGTCATGGAGGCCATGGACCAGAGGGGAAACCCTTCTCCCATGTAGGGGGAAGGTCAAGGAAGAAGAAGAATAAGGGGGGATCTCTCCCCTTTTCTCTCGGTGGCGCCGGAACGCCGTCGGGGCCATCAGCGCGACAATGATCTACACCAACAACTTCACCGCCGTCATCACCAACTCTTCCCCCCCTCTATGCAGTGGTGTAACCCCTCTTTTACCCGTTGTAATCTCTATTTTAACATGGTGCTCTACGCTATATATTATTTCTCAATGATGTATGGCTATCCTATGATGTTTGAGTTGATCCGTTTTGTCCTATGCGTTAATTGATGATCGTGATTGGTTTGAGTTGCATGTTTTATTATTGGTGTTGTCCTATGGTGCTCTCCGTGTCGCGCAAGAGTGAGGGATCCCCGCTGTAGGGTTTGCAATATGTTCATGATTTTCTTATGGTGGGTGGCGTGAGTGACAGAAGCACAGACCCGATTAAGTAGGTTGTTTGCGTATGGGAGTAAAAGAGGACTTTATGCCTTATAATGCTATGGTTGGGTTTTACCTTAATGATGTTTAGTAGTTGCGGATGCTTGCTAGAGTTCCAATCATAAGTGCTTATGATCCAAGAAGAGAAAGTATGTTAGCTTATGCATCTCCCTCAAATAAAATTGTAATAATGATTACCGGTCTAGTTATCGATTGTCTAGGGACAAATAACTTTCTCGTGACAAAAAGCTCTCTACTGAAACTAATTTAGTTGTGTCTTTATCTAAACAGCCCCTAGCTTTTATTTATGTGCTCTTTATTATCTTGCAAACCTATCTAACAACACCTACAAAGTACTTCTAGTTTCATACTTGTTCTAGGTAAAGTGAACGTTAAGCGTGCGTAGAGTTGTATCGGTGGTCGATAGAACTTGAGGGAATATTTGTTCTACCTTTAGCTCCTCATTGGGTTCGACACTCCTACTTATCGAAAGAGGCTACAATTGATCCCCTATACTTGTGGGTTATCAAGACCTTTTTCTGGCGCCGTTGCCGGGGAGCAATAGCGTGGGGTGAATATTCTCGTGTGTGCTTGTTTGATTTATCACTAAGTGGATTTTATTTGCTATTCTAAGTTGTTCTCTATCTTTAGTTATGGATATGGAACACGAAATACCAAAAAAATTAGGTTTACTTGCTACTCATGGAGATGGGGAACCTCCTAAAACCCTCGATGCTCATTATGTGAAAGATATTATGCACTACTTTAATAATCCTGAGAAAACCCCATTCAATTATATAATGGGAGACACGTTGGATCAACGTGAATACTTTAGGGATTATCGCTTGACTCAAAAAGGGAAACTATTATGGGATCAAATTTATATGTTGCATTGGTATGCTCGGCAACTATGCTTGAGATATGATTATACTTGTTGCTCTAGGATGAAGGCTCCACACCTCCCCTTTTCATGCAAATTTAATGATAATGAAACCTTAGCTTCTTATGCTAATGGTATATATGATTACTATGATGTGGAACGAATAGAAGAATTTGTTGCTTTTAAGGGTGCTTGTGAAATTGAATCTTTGTTTAAAGAGTTTGAAGATTTTGATGATTCAGTTTATAGACCTGAAAATTTAGCTATCCTTAAATATTGCTATGAGAATTATAAATACAATTATGATATTGATGAATTTATTGAGAAAGTCTCCGATGTCCGAGAAGAGACTAATATTTTGCAGGAGTCTATGGAAGAAGAAATTGATAAAACTGTGAGCTCATTGGATGAAAAAGATGATGAGGAGAGCGAAGAACAAAAGGAGGAAGATCGAATTAGCTACCCGTGCCCACCTTCTAATGAGAGTAACTCTCCAACTCATACATTATTTAATGTCCCTTCGTTCTTACCGAAGGATGAATGCCATGATAATTGCTATGATCCCGTTGATTCATTTAAAATATTCCTTTTTGATGAACTTGATGCTTGCTATTCTTGTGGCCAAGATGCCAATATGAATTATGCTTATGGAGATGAACTTGCTATTGTTCCTTATGTTAAACATGAAATTGTTGCTATTGCACCCACACATGATAGTCCTATTATCTTTTTGAATTCTCCAAACTACACTATATCGGAGAAGTTTGCACTTATTAAGGATCATATTGATGGGTGGCCTTTTACCATTGCACATGATAATTTTGATGAATATAATATGCATGTGCTTGCTGCTCCTACTTGCAATTATTATGAGAGAGGAAGTACATCTCCGCCTCTCTATGTTTCCAACACGATAAAATTGCAAGAAACTTCTTATGATATGCATTGGCCCTTACTTGATGTGCATGAATTGTTCTTGTATGACATGCTGATGCATAGGAAGAGAGTTAGACTTCGTCATTGCTTGATATATGTTGCTTTGTGATCACTACTAAATGCCAAATCATTGCTAATTCAAATTGGCTTTGATATACCTTGGGATCCGGGTGGATTCATTACTTGAGCACCTTATGCCTAGCTTAATGGCTTTAAAGAAAGCGTTGTCAGGGAGACAACCCGGAAGTTTTAGAGAGTCATTTATTCCTGTTGAGTGCTTTTATAGAGTTTAAAAAAATAAAGAGGGGAACCCAAAACTTTTCAAAAAGGAAAGTGAAAGTGAGAGAGACAAGCATTGTTGAAGTGAGGGAGCTCCTTGAACTTTGTTCATGGTCACAGAAACATTGTGAATCTTGATTACGGAAAGTTTTTAACAAAAATAATTATCCCCTTGTACAATTCCATTGTATTATAAAAATAATGTGCCAAGATTTGTCTTTAGGATGTTTACATTGCTTGTTGGTTTGTGTGGTGCAAAACAAAAACTTTGGCTGTAGTGCGCAATTTTACATTTTTTACTAGAACGTCAAACGGTTCTGAAACATTTTGCACTGTATTTATATACAATTTTTTCCTATTTTTTTCAGAATTTTTGGAGTACCAGAAGTAGGGTGAATGTTGAGATTACTACAGACTGTCCTGTTTAAGACATATTTTGTTTTTGATGCATTGTTTGCTTGTTTTGATGAAACTATCGATTTCTATCAGTGGATTAAGCCATGGAAAAGTTATATTACAGTAGCTACAATGCAAAAACAAAATATGAATTGGTTTGCAACAGTATTTAGAGTAGTGATTTGCTTTATTATACTAACGGATCTTACCGAACTTTTTGTTGAGTTTTGTGTGGATGAAGTGATCAAGGATCAAGGAGGTCTCGGTATGAGGAGAAGGAGAAGAGGAAAGAGCTCAAGCTTGGGGATGCCCAAGGCACCCCAAGTAAATATTCAAGGAGACTCAAGTGTCTAAGTTTGGGGATGCCCCAGAAGGCATCCCATCTTTCTTCAACAAGTATCGGTATGTTTTCGGTTTCCTTTCATTCATGTGATATGTGCAAATCTTGGAGCGTCTTTTGCATTCAGTTTTCACTTTTCTTTGATGCACCATGCTAGTATGAGATAGTCCATGGTTGATTTATAGAATGCTCATTGCACTTCACTTATATCTTTTGAGTATGGCTTTATAGAATGCTTCATGTGCATCACATATACCATTTGAAGTTTGGATTGCCTATTTCCCTACACATAGAAAACCGCCATTTGTAGAATGCTCTTTTGCTTCACTTATATCTGTTAGAGCGTGGGCATATCTTTTGTAGAAAGAATTAAATTCTCTTGCTTCACTTATATCTATTTAGAGAGATGACAGGAATTGGTCATTCACATGGTTAGTCGTTAAATCCTACATAAAACTTGTAGATTACTGAATATGATATGTTTGATTCCTTGCAATAGTTTTGCGATATAAATATGGTGATATTAGAGTCATGCTAGTGGGTAGTTGTGGATTGTAGAAATACTTGTGTTGAAGTTTGTGATTCCCGTAGCATGCACGTATGGTGAACCGTTATGTAACGAAGTTGGAGCATGAGGTATTTATTGATTGTCTTCCTTATGAGTGGCGGTCGGGGATGAACGATGCTCTTTTCCTACCAATCTATCCCCCAAGGAGCATGCGCGTAGTACTTTGTTTCGATGACTAATAGATTTTTGCAATAAGTATGTGAGTTCTTTATGACTAATGTTGAGTCCATGGGTTATACGCACTCTTACCCTTCCATCATTGCTAGCCTCTTCGGTACCGTGCATTGCCCTTTCTCACCTTGAGAGTCGGTGCAAACTTCACCGGTGCATCTAAACCCCGTGATATGATACGCCTTGTCACATATAAGCCTCCTTATATCTTCCTCAAAACAGCCACCATACCTACCTATCATGGCATTTCCGTAGTCATTCCGAGATATATTGCCATGCAACTTCCATCATCATCATATACATGACTTGATCATTTATCATCATATTGCTTTGCATGATCGTAAGATAGCGCATGATGTTTTCATGGCTTGTCCGTTTTTTGATTTCATTGCCACGCTAGATCATTGCACATCTCGGTACACCACCGGAGGCATTCATATAGAGTCATATCTTTGTTCTAGTATCGAGTTGTAATATTGAGTTGTAAGTAAATAAAAGTGTGATGATCATCATTATTAGAACATTGTCCCATGTGAGGTTATCAAAATAAAAGTGGCCAGAGAAGCCCCCAAAAAAGAGAGAGGCCAAAGAAGCCTACAAAAAAAAGAAAAAAAATGAGAGAAAAGAGAGAAGGGACAATGCTACTATCCTTTTACCACACTTGTACTTCTCAGTAGCACCATGTTCTTCATATAGAGAGTCTCTTGAGTTATCACTTTCATATACTAGTTGGAATTTTCATTATAGAACTTGGCTTGTATATT
The DNA here is from genome assembly GCF_056163025.1 of Triticum urartu. Lineage (NCBI taxonomy): Eukaryota > Viridiplantae > Streptophyta > Magnoliopsida > Poales > Poaceae > Triticum > Triticum urartu. The sequence goes on from NC_141874.1 coordinate 513,551,036, forward strand.
CCAACGATGGGCTTCCTCAAGTGCCCTAGGTCTTCATGAGCAAGCAAGTTGGATGCACACCCACTTAGTTTTAGTTTGAGCTTTCATACACTTATAGCTCTAGTACATTTGTTGCATGGCAATCCCTACTCCTTGCATTGACATCAATTGATGGGCATCTCCAAAGCCCGTTGATTAGTCGCGTCGATGTGAGACTTTCTCCATTTTTTGTCTTCTCCACACAACCTCAATCATCATATTCTATTCCACCTATAGTGTTATATCCATGGCTCACGCTCATGTATTGCGTGAAAGTTGAAAAGGTTTGAGAACATCAAAAGTATGAAACAATTGCTTGTCTTGTCATCAGGGTTGTGCATGATTTGAATATTTTGTTTGATGAAGATGGAGCATAGCCAAGCCATATGATTTTGTAGGGATAACTTTCCTTGGCCATGTTATTTTGGAAAGACATGATTGCTTTATTAGTATGCTTGAAGTATTATTGTCTTAATGTCAAATGATAGACTATTGCTTTGAATCACTCGTGTCTTAATATTCATGCCATGATTAGATTACATGATCAAGATTATGCTAGGTAGAATTCCACATCAAAAATTATCTTTTTTATCATTTACCTACTCGAGGACGAGTAGGAATTAAGCTTGGGGATGCTGATACGTCTCCGTCGTATCTATAGTTTTTTATTGTTCCATGCCAATATTCTACAACTTTTACATACTTTTGGTAACTTTTTATACTATTTTTGGGACTAACATATTGATTCAGTGCCCAGTGTCAGTTCCTGTTTGTTGCATGTTTTTTGTTTCGCAGAAAATCCATATCAATCGGAGTCCAAACGGGATAAAAACTTATGTTTTTTTTAATATATGTGAATTTTGGGAAGTGGAATCAACGCGAGACGATGCCCGAGGGGCCCACGAGGGTGAGGGGTGCGCCCTGGGCCATCGTGGCCACTCCGTGAGGCGTTTGGTGCCCTTCTTTCGCCACAAGAAAGCCAATATCCAGATAAAAATCGTGTCAAAATTCCAGCCCAATCGGAGTTACGGATCTCCGGGAATTTAAGAAACGGTGAAAGGGCAGAATCGGGGAGCGCAAAAACAAAAGGAAACAGAGAGAGATCCAATCTCGGAGGGGCTCTCGCCCCTCCGCCTCCATGGAGGCCATGGACCAGAGGGGAAACCCTTCTCCCATCTAGGGGGGGGGGGGTCAAGGAAGAAGAAGAAGAAGGGGGGGGTTCTCTCTCCCCTCCCTCCCGGTGGCGCCGGAACGCCGCCGGGGCCATCATCGCGACAACGATCTACACCAACAACTTCACCGCCGTCATCACCAACTCTTCCCCCCTCTATGCAGCGGTGTAACCCCTCTTTTACCCGCTGTAATCTCTACTTAAACATGGTGCTCAACGCTATACATTATTTCCCAATGATGTATGGCTATCCTATGATGTTTGAGTAGATCCATTTTGTCCTATGGGTTAATTGATGATCATGGTTGGTTTAAGTTGCATGTTTTATTATTGGTGTTGTCCTATGGTGCTATCCGTGTCGCGCAAGTGTGAGGGATCCCCGCTGTAGGGTTTGCAATATGTTCATGATTTTCTTATGGTGGGTGGCGTGAGTGACAGAAGCACAGACCCGAGTAAGTAGGTTGTTTGCGTATGGGAGTAAAAGAGGACTTGATGCCTTATAATGCTATGGTTGGGTTTTACCTTAATGATCTTTAGTAGTTGCAGATACTTTCTAGAGTTCCAATCATAAGTGCATATGATCTTGCTAAGCTTCATGTGCTTTGTCACGAACAATCTTGCCTCACGGACTCATTCTTACACGATGGACACTTTGTGTGCGCTAACCATTGTATTTCCAAGTGTTGTTTGTGTTTGCTCTTTTTGCATGTATACTCCTCCGGCGACACCTTGGAGTACTTGGATTGCAAAGAGAAAGTATGTTAGCTTATGCATCTCCCTCAAATAAATTGCAATAATGATTACCAGTTTAGTTATCGATTGTCTAGGGACAAATAACTTTCTCATGACAAAAAGCTCTCTACTGAAACTAATTTAGTTGTGTCTTTATCTAAACATCCCCTAGATTTTATTTATGTTCTCTTTATTATCTTACAAACCTATCCAATAACACCTACAAAGTACTTCTAGTTTCATACTTGTTGTAGGTAAAGCGAAAGTTAAGCATGCGTAGAGTTGTATCGGTGGTCGATAGAGCTTGAGGGAATATTTGTTCTACCTTTAGCTCCTCATTGGTTTCGACACTCCTACTTATGGAAAGAGGCTACAATTGATCCCTTATACTTGTGGGTTATCAAAGGGGCAGGTGGTTCCATCCAGGTAGTGGTGGGCCTGAGTTCACGACGGCCCTCGATTGTTACTTTGTGGCAGAGCGATAGGGCAGGTTGAGACCACCTAGGTGAGAGGTGGGCCTGGCCTGGTCGGCGTCCGCGGTTACATCAATTAAAACGCTTAACAAGATATGGGTATTTGATATGAGTCTGGCCACTCGCCTATAGGCACTAACCAACTACGCAAGAACAGTTATGGGCCCTCGACGTTGTGGTATCAGTCGAAGCCTTGTTGACGTCAACGACTAAGCCGCGTGCGCCGGATTGGACCGTAAGCCTGCGCTTATATTAAGGGGGCTAGGTCTGCTTCCGGCCGCGTATGCAACGTGCAGGTGTGCAATGGGCGATGGGCCCAGACCCCTGCGCGCATAGGATTTAGACCGGCGTGCTGACATCTCTGTTGTGCCTAGGTAGGGCTGCAACGTGTTGATCTTCCGAGGTCGGGCATGACCCAGGAAAGTGTGTCCGGCCAGAGGGATTGAGTGTGTTGGGAAATGTGGTGCAACCCTGCAGGGAAGTTTATCTATTCGAATAGCCGTGTCCCTCGGTAAAAAGGACGACCCGAAGTTGTACCTTGACCTTATGGCAACTAGAATCGGGTAATTAATAAAACACACCCTTTCAAGTGCCAGATACAACCTGGTTATCACTCTCTCACAGGGAAACGAGGAGAGAATCGTCGGGTAGGATTATGCTATACGATGATACTTGGTGAACTTACCATCTACTCTCTTCTATATGCTTCAAGATGGAGGCTGCCAGAAGCATAGTCTTCGATAGGTGTAGCGCCCTCGATGCGGCTATATCTCCCACGTGTCGAAGCACGACTTAGAGGCATAACCGCATTGAAAGCAATGTCGCAAGTGAGGTAATCTTCACACAACCCATGTAATACATAAGGGAAAGAGTTACATAGTTGGCTTACAACCGCCACTTCACATAAATTCATGAATAAAGCATTACACCATCCAGATACACACAAGGTCCGACTACGGAACCAAAATAAAAGAAGACTACCCCAAATGCTACACAAATCCCCGATCGTCCCAACTGGGATCCACTACTGATCAACTGGAAACGGAACAACATAACGAACACGAACTTCATCAAGCTCCTCCTTGAGCTTGGTTGCGTCACCTGCACGATATCATCGGCACCTGCAAGCTGGTTTTGGAAGTATCTGTGAGTCACGGGGACTCAGGCATCTCACACCCTCGCGATCAAGACTATTTAAGCTTATAGGTAGGGAAAAAGGTATGAGGTGGAGCTGCAGCAAGCGACTAGCTTATATGGTGGCTAACATACGCAAATGAGAGCGAGAAGAGAAGGCAAAAGCACGGTCGTCAAACTATGATCAAGAAGTGATCCTAGAACAACCTACGTCAAGCATAACTCCAACACCGTGTTCACTTCCCGCACTCCGCCGAGAAGAGACCATCACGGTTACACACGCGGTAGATGTATTTTAATTAAGATCAACTTCAGGTTTTCTACAACCGGACGTTAACAAATTCCCATCTGCCCATAACCGCGGGCACGGTTTTCGAAAGTTCAAATCCCTGCAGGGGTGTCCCAACTTAGCCCATCACAAGCTCTCACGGTCAACGAAGGATATTCCTTCTCCCAAGACAATCCGATCAGACTCGGCATCCCGGTTACAAGACATCCTCGACAATGGTAAAACAAGTCCAGCAAGACCACCCAGATGTGCCAACAAATCCCGATAGGAGCTGCACATATCTTGTTCTCAGGGCACACTAGATGAGCAAGACGTCGGGTGGGCCAGCCCAGAGTTGCCCCTGGTAGCTCCGGACATCGCTCCGTTTGGACCAACACTTAGACAAGCACTGGCCTGGGGGGTTAAAATAAAGATGACCCTCAGGATGCGCGACTCCCAAGGGAAAAAGGCTAGGTGGCGAATGGTAAAACCAATGTTGGGCCTTGCTGGAGGAGTTTTATTCAAGGCGAACTGTCAAGGGGTTCCCATTATAACCCAACCGTGTAAGGAACGCAAAATTCAGGAACATAACACCGATATGACGGAAACTAGGGCGGCAAGAGTGGAACAAAACACCAGGCATAAGGCCGAGCCTTCCACCCTTTACCAAGCGTATAGATGTATTAATTAAATAAGAGATATTGTGATATCCCAACAAAATAACCATGTTCCAAACAAGGAACAAGCTCCAATCTTCACCTGCAACTAACAACGCTATAAGAGGGGCTGAGCAAAGCGGTAACATAGCCAATCAACGGTTTGCTAGGACAAGGTGGGTTAGAGGCTTGGCTTAACAATATGGGAGGCATGATAAGCAAGTGGTAGGTATCGCAGCATAGGCATAGCAAAAGAGCGAGCAACTAGCAAGCAAAGATAGAAGTGATTTCGTGGGTATGGTCATCTTGCCTGAGATCCCGCAAGGAAGAAGAACGAGTCCATGAAGAAGACAAACGGACGAAGTCGAACGGGTCCTCACAAACACGACGTTAACGGAACCAACCCGAAGAATCAACACCGGAAAGAAGCACACAACATAGTAAACAACCAACACATGAACATGGCATGATATGCGGGATGCGATATGTGATGCATATGCATGATTTGGAAAGGAATGATTGAACCTGGCCTCAACTTGGAAAACCAAGAATGCCACTGGATAGAGGAGATGATTTCGGTTGAAATCGATATAAAGATTACCGGAATCGGATGCACGGTTTGGAAATGGCAAGCAAAACAAATATGGCACCAGTCTGCGATTAACAGCAAGTAGCCATCTAAATGCATCAAGATAAATATGCTAAAGCACTCAAACATAGCAAAAAAATACATCGCAGGGGTCCACTCATGATGCTTGACAAAAGATTAATACTGAGCTATGGCTAATTCACTCATTAACAGGTTCAAACAAGCATGGCAAAAGTGCAAAAGATAACAGGTTTCAGACTTAGTGAAATTAACAGCATGTCAGAAATTTATCATCAGGAAGCAATGTTTAGAGCACGATAACTACATGCTACAGGAACGTAACATGGGAAATCAAGGCACGACATGAAGCTACTCAAATCATGTAACAAAAGTCCTTTAGTGACCATGAGCCAAAAGGGATCCGAAAATACAATTGCAAGCATGTGAACATAGCAAAAACATAAACAGATTCAGACTTACGAAAAACTGGAGTATGCAAAACAGATTAACAAGTAGGCATGTTTACGAGCTCGATGCACTCACTAAGAGGCATTGCATGACAAACTAAGCATACACCCATCAAATAGACATGGCATAGAAGCTAGACATGGCAAGAACAACAACATAGCATGCACGGATCAACAACAACAAGCTCGGCAAAATCGCTAAACATGTTAACAATCTGCCAGGAACATTTTATAGCAAAAGTAGAGCTCGATTGACTCAATCTAGGGTGCTCCATAATTGTAAACAAAGACATGGACGGATAGAGCACCACAATATTAACAAAACATCCTTACTGATCATCCTCAAAAGAGGCATGGATCACTAGGAAACAACATGAACATATGGCATAAAAATAAGGACAGGGCAATGACTTAGAATATTTCTAAGTCCCTGAAATCAGCATCATTGAGTAAGCTACTTTGCATGCTTGTGCTAGTCACCACAAAGATCATAAAAATACATGGCATACACCCCTGTAAAGATGGCATGGCATTCTACAAAACACATGTAGATCTCAGGATCATAGCATGCACACATTAATCATGGCAAAATGACAAAAGTGCATTTGCTAAAGCAGATCTGAAATAATCCTCACATAGCCCTCTTCCAACAACATTTCGGGCATCAAGATGATCTCAAATGAAAATGATGCAATGAGATGAAATGATGCACTCATCGAGACGAACATTTTTATATGCTACACACACGAATCGGAGCCACGATGAGGAAGTTATGATGCGTTGAAAAGAGCAAAAATATTAGGGTTTGAGGGGAAAAGTCAACCGATGGATCTGGATCTGGATCCAGATCGGGGCGGCGCGCGTTTCGAGGTTCGTCGCCATTCCTGTTCACCGAAGAAAGATGGGGCGGCCGGAGTGGGAGGGAGCTCGCCGGAGGGGCTCGGCGCCGGCGATGGCGGCGCATGGCGGCGCTCGGCAGGGAGGCGTGGAGGCGCGGGGCGGCGGTGGAGGACGATGGGCCGGCGCGGTGGTGTGGCGAGCCGTCGCGGTGGCGTGGCGCGGAGGGCGGCCGGCGGGCGGGGGGAGGCGTGCCTCGGGCGAAGGAGAGCCGGGCGTGGGCGGCGGCGCTGAGATGGGCCCGTGCGGGCCCGATTTGGGTTCCGCGGGCCGGCCGCGGGGCTGAGGAGAGAGAGAGCGGCGGGTGATGAGGTGGCGCAGCCGGATTCGTCGGCGGCGGCGGCTGGACATGTCCGGTGGTGCGAGGAGGAAGACGCTAGGGTTTCGTGCGCGAATTTTGACGGGGTGCACATATTTATAGGTAGAGGGAGCTAGGAGTGTCCAAATGAGGTGCGGTTTTTGGCCACGCGATTGTGATCGAACGACCGAGATTATGGAGGAGGTTTAGGTGGGTTTTGGGCCACTTTGGAGGGGTGTTGGGCTGCAACACACACGAGGCCTTTTCGGTCCCTCGATTAACCGTTGGAGTATCAAACGAAGTCCAAATGGTACGAAACTTGACAGGCGGTCTACCGGTAGTAAACCAAGGCCGCTTGGCAAGTCTCAGTCCAATCCGAAAAAGTTTAACACCCACACGCGAAAAGAGGTAGAAAGGGACACCGGGTGACATAGGAGCGCCGGATTGCAAAACGGACAACGGGGAAAATGCTCGGATGCATGAGAAGAACATGTATGCAAATGAAATGCACATGATGACATGATATGAAATGCATGGCACACAAGCAATGACAAGGCAACAATAGCGAATAACTGGAAGACACCTGGCACATCGGTCTCGGGGCGTTACAACACTCCACCACTACGAGGGGATCTCGTCCCGAGATCTAGAATGGCACCGGAGGGAAAATGGAAGAGAAAGAGAAGAGGTACAACTAAGTTGCTTCTTTGACAAACGAGTGAAACCACGAACCTTGAAAAGGTTAAGCCATTTCGAGAAAAGAATACAACGGAGATGAACAAAGTTGAAAACACTCCGTTAGAAAAGAGGAACAAGGAACATCACGAGAACCCTGTAGGTTGAAAGACATGAGAAAAAGGTTGCAATGGACAAGAAGTACATCCAAACACTCCGGTAGAAACGAGATGAAAGACTTGATAAGATGAAAAGAACTTGAGCAAAGGGCACAACACTCCGGTTAAATGGATAAGCATGAAAAGGAACATGATCCTGACAACACAAGAAGATGGGTTGAATTGAGCAACATCACAATGCCTCCGGAAGGAAGAAATAGAAGATAGATCATTAGAATGAAAGAATGGAGAAGAAAATGCCAACTTCTGCCACAAAAGAGCTTGCAAAGGCATCCTTAGGAGAAGGGTCGAACGGAGATGTTGGAAAACCAGCAACGAAAAGAGCAAGGTTGTAGTGGGCTTATGGAGAACATCTCAAAACTAAGAGGTGAAATTCTGCCACTAACGGAAACAATAGATTGGATTGATATCAAGAAGGAGACGAAAAACTTATTCACCGGAAGGAAAGATGAAGAGCTTGGGTCATTTATGAGCACCATAGATAGCATTAATCCTTAGGGAAAAGCTTTAGGTGAAAAAATAACCCCAGATAACTCCAATGACGAGATTGATGGATTTAACATACCTCATTCTTAACAACATGTGAATCATGAAACATGAACTCAAATTATCAAGAATGACATAAAACCACCTCCAATGATACGGTAGAAAGAAATGCACTCCGGATTGCAAGATGAAGAATGATTGAGCTCCTCTGAAAAGAATCTCGATGAATACTTCGAGAAGGAAAAACGTCCTTGATGAACCATCATGTAGAACCTCCATGACAAACTCCGGTAATAAAAGAATGATCAAACAAAAGGAAAGTTAAAAGAACTCTGGGAGAATCCTTGCAATGATTTAGATGGAGCTTCGCGACGATATAATGCGGAAAAGCTTGGAACTCCGGAAAAGAAAGATGAAACAAATGAAACCGAGGATTTGATGAGCCTCCGGAATAGGGAATTGAGTTCACTCGATGAAACAAGAATAAGAATTACATTATGCTTATCCTTCACCAATTCAAATTGATGACAAGCAATGGATTTGACATATTACTTATACTTGTAGAAAAAGATTAAGAGAGATATAGCGTCAACTTGGGAAGGTCTTCAAGAAACCAGTGGTAGGATTGAAACAACGAATGAATTGATACAATAACAAAGGAAGAGAAATCTTGAACGAACCACCGCAAGAATTGAAAATGAACGAAGAAAAGAGATGAATCACCGGTAAGAATTAGAGAACGAATGAGGATACTTGAGGGGATTTAGATGCAAGAGAACGAAGAGATCATGAACTGATTAGAGGATATTTGATCGATGCACCAGTAAGATTTGGAGAACGAGAGCTGAAAGCTGAGAATGACTAATTTTGAGATGATGGGCTCCGGATGAACAAACTGAAAAGACTCCTAGATTGCTCCGGATGGGTGAAAAGAATTCTCAGAATCGAAAATAATTATGAGAGGATGGCAAAAGGCTAGAACCATGAATCTGCACGAGAACGGAGCAAGATTTAAGAGAAACTCTTCTTTGGTCTTCAAAATCTGAGAATTACGATGAGAAACACCACCATGAATTGTTGAGATACTCCGGGATGAAAATTATAAAGGTTGAACCAATGATGAAAAGAATTTGAAAGCTCTTGGAGAAGGCAATTGACTGATGATAACTCATTCTTACGTCAAACTTTGAAATGTATTTGAAAAACTCCGGGAAAATTAGAAGAGTCAGGTAAGATCCTGGAAAAAGACCTGTGGGTTAGGGCCCACTCAAGAGAAACACCGTTGAAATGATTACTTCAAAGATATTGCACCGGTTGAATTAAATGGCTTGAATGATATACCATCCTCAAAATTGCTTGAACGGATTAAGAGTGGAAAACATGAATCTTCGAAATATCTTCAGCACTCCGGAACAATTGAATAGCAAGAAGTGGATGCTTAAGAGGTGCACTGGCATGAGAAAACATTTTGAAATGAGGAAAAGATATGATCGACAAAGCTTGATTTGAATACATCGAAGAAGAAAAGAATTAATAATGATGAACTTGAGGCTCCGTTAAAATCTTCTTGAGAATCACCGGATAAGAATATTGACGGAGAGGACGAAGAAACTTTACATCCATAAAAAGATACTTGATTAAGAAATCTGAGTCCATGAAGAAATAAGGGTGGGAGGGCGGGAAAAAACAAAGGCAGCTTGGGACGAATGAAATAAACACCGTTGAGAATACTTAGAGTTGGTCTTGCGGATGTTGAAGTGATCGGATCCGCTTAAAGAGAGACACAACGGTTGAAAAGGATTGACATGACAATCTTGATTATCAAGAAGGATTGGTATTCACATAGAAATATGAGAACACCATTTGGGGAAGGTATGGAATCAACACTTGACATTGAAGCAACTCGAATACCACAACTCAAAACAAAACAAAGGATTGGCTTGCAGAATAATCCAGAACAAACATATGATAGAGATTTCCTCCGAAGTTTTCATGGTGGGGCCTACACGGGCTCGATCGTACAGCACCATCATGTACAAGGCAGTGCACATCACATACAAAGCTGTTGGGTTTTGTAGTAATTTCAAAAAATTTCCTACGCACACGCAAGATCATGGTGATGCATAGCAACGAGAGGGGGAGTATGATCTACATACCTAGTAGATTGACAACGGAAGCGTTTGGTTGATGTAGTCGTACGTCTCCACGATCCGACCGATCAAGCACCGAAACTACGACACCTCCGAGTTCTAGCACACGTTCAGCTCGATGACGATCCCCGGACTCCGATCCAGCAAAGTGTCGGGGAAGAGTTCCGTCAGCACGACGGCGTGGTGACGATCTTGATGTACTACTGCTGCAGGGCTTCGCCTAAGCACTGCTACAATATTATCGAGGACTATGGTGGCTGGGGGCGCCGCACACGGCTAAGGAATAGATCACGTGGATCAACTTGTGTGTCTCTAGGGTGCCCCTGCCTCCGTATATAAAGGACTAGAGGGGGGAGGCCGGCCGGCCATGAGGGGCATGCCAGGAGGAGTCCTACTCCCTCCGGGAGTAGGACTTCTCCCCCAATCCTAGTTGGAATAGGATTCATGAGGTGGAAAAGAGAGAGAGAGAGAAGGATGAGGGCGCCGGCCCCCTCTCTCCTTGTCCTATTCGGACTAGGGGGGAGGGGCGCGCGGCCCAAGCCCTGGCTGCCTCTCCTCTTCTTCCACTATGGCCCATTAAGGCCCATATAGCTCCCGGGGGGTTCCGGTAACCTCCCGGTACTCCGGTAAAATCCCGATTTCACCCGGAACACTTCCGATATCCAAACATAGGCTTCCAATATATCAATCTTTATGTCTCGACCATTTCGAGACTCCTCGTCATGTCCGTGATCACATCCGGGACTCCGAACAACCTTCGGTACATCAAAATGCATAATCTCATAATATAACTGTCATCGTAACCTTAAGCGTGCGGACCCTACGGGTTCGAGAACAATGTAGACATGACCGAGACATGTCTCTGGTCAATAACCAATAGCGGAACCTGGATGCTCATATTGGCTCCCACATATTCTACGAAGATCTTTATCGGTCAGACCGCATAACAACATACGTTGTTCCCTTTGTCATCGGTATGTTACTTGCCCGAGATTCGATCGTCGGTATTCCAAATACCTAGTTCAATCTCGTTACCAGCAAGTCTCTTTACTCGTTCTGTAATACATCATCCCGCAACTAACTCATTAGTTGCAATGCTTGCAAGGCTTAAGTGATGTGCATTACCGAGAGGGCCCAGAGATACCTCTCCGACAATCGGAGTGACAAAACCTAATCTCGAAATACGCCAACCCAACATGTACCTTTGGAGACACCTATAGTACTCTTTATAATCACCCAGTTATGTTGTGACGTTTGCTAGCACCCAAAGTGTTCCTCCAGTAAACGGGAGTTGCATAATCTCATAGTTATAGGAACATGTATAAGTCATGAAGAAAGAAATAGCAACATACTAAACGATCGGGTGCTAAGCTAATGGAATGGGTCATGTCAATCACATCATTCTCCTAATGATGTGATCCCGTTAATCAAATAACAACTCTTTTGTTTATGGTTAGGAAACATAACCATCTTCGATTAACGAGCTAGTCAAGTAGAGGCATACTAGTGACACTTTGTTTGTCTATGTATTCACACAAGTATTATGTTTCCGGTTAATACAATTCTAGCATGAATAATAAACATTTATCATGATATAAGGAAATAAATAATAACTTTATTATTGCCTCTAGGGCATATTTCCTTCAAAAGCATCCCCGAGTCGGCATAGCCAAGGACTCTTTAAGACACAACGAGACCACTGTAAAACCAACCGTGGATAGGCGGACCACTAGACGTCGAACCCCAATTTCATATCATACATCTGTCGGAAAGATATCCTAAGAGCTACTTGAATTCCCACTTATAAACTCCCGAAACTTTCCGGTTATGCAATCAGGTGTTGGGGATACAGGGGAAGCATAATATCTCACCCAAAACTAACAAATCCTACATCCAGCTGTATCCATCCTTCAACACATAACCAAGAAACCTTCGGAAATCGTTTACCTCAACCTTCGAAAAGAATCCGTTATACGAGTTATGGCAATACTCCCGAACTCCCGCCCCAGTACTGGGTGGCGTCGAGGTTATCTCACCAACAACTGCATAAAAGAGATTTTCGATGTCGGCGAACTCAGGTATTCCAGAACTGCAACGATAAAATTGTGACGACAACACCTCGGAGCTCAACTCCCCGGGACACTGCCACAACCCATAAATGTCAAGAGGCACCAAGAACAATGTTCTCGTCACAAAACCATCGGAACTATTCCAACATACCCGCATGATCCTAAAAAAAATAGTGAAATTTGAGAAGAGAAGAGTCAAAACTCTACGTCAGGATGCCTCACCAGAGAGACGAAGGAACTGAGGAGTAAAAAGAATCCTACTCTCCGATATATATAATCCTAAATGACTCAAAACATTTTCCTAGACTCAACAACGCCAGTGATTCGATCAAGCAGGGGGCTCCTAAGTCAGGGAAGGCTCTGCTTACCAACTTGTAACGCCCTCGATGCGGCTATATCTCCCACGTGTCGAAGCATGACTTAGAGGCATAACCGCATTGAAAGCAATGTCGCAAGTGAGGTAATCTTCACACAACCCATGTAATACATAAGGGAAAGAGTTACATAGTTGGCTTACAACCGCCACTTCACATAAATTCATGAATAAAGCATTACACCATCCAGATACACACAAGGTCCAACTACGGAACCAAAATAAAAGAAGACTACCCCAAATGCTACACAGATCCCCGATCGTCCCAACTGGGATCCACTACTGATCAACTGGAAACGGGACAACATAACAAACACGAACTTCATCGAGCTCCTCCTTGAGCTTGGTTGCGTCACCTGCACGATATCATCGGCACCTGCAAGCTGGTTTTGGAAGTATCTGTGAGTCACGGGGACTCAGGCATCTCACACCCTCGCGATCAAGACTATTTAAGCTTATAGGTAGGGAAAAAGGTATGAGGTGGAGCTGCAGCAAGCGACTAGCTTATATGGTGGCTAACATACGCAAATGAGAGCGAGAAGAGAAGGCAAAAGCACGGTCGTCAAACTATGATCAAGAAGTGATCCTAGAACAACCTACGTCAAGCATAACTCCAACACCGTGTTCACTTCCCGGACTCCGCCGAGAAGAGACCATCACGGTTACACACGCGGTAGATGTATTTTAATTAAGATCAACTTCAGGTTTTCTACAACCGGGCATTAATAAATTCCCATCTGCCCATAAACGCGGGCACGGCTTTCGAAAGTTCAAATCCCTGCAGGGGTGTCCCAACTTAGCCCATCACAAGCTCTCATGATCAACAAAGGATATTCCTTCTCCCAAGACAATCTGATCAAACTCGGCATCCCGGTTACAAGACATCCTCGACAATGGTAAAACAAGTCCAGCAAGACCACCCAGATGTGCCGACAAATCCCGATAGGAGCTGCACATATCTCGTTCTCAGGGCACACCGGGTGAGCAAGACGTCGGGTGGGCCAGCCCAGAGTTGCCCCTGGTAGCTCCGGACATCGCTCCGTTTGGACCAACACTTAGACAAGCACTGGCCCGGGGGGTTAAAATAAAGATGACCCTCGGGATGCATGACTCCCAAGGGAAAAAGGCTAGGTGGCGAATGGTAAAACCAATGTTAGGCCTTGCTAGAGGAGTTTTATTCAAGGCGAACTGTCAAGGGGTTCCCATTATAACCCAACCGTGTAAGGAACGCAAAATCCGGGAACATAACACCGATATGACGGAAACTAGGGCGGCAAGAGTGGAACAAAACACCAGGCATAAGGCCGAGCCTTCCACCCTTTACCAAGTGTATAGATGCATTAATTAAATAAGAGATATTGTGATATCCCAACAAAATAACCATGTTCCAAACAAGGAACAAGCTCCAATCTTCACCTGCAACTAACAACGCTATAAGAGGGGCTGAGCAAAGCGGTAACATAGCCAATCAACGGTTTGCTAGGACAAGGTGGGTTAGAGGCTTGGCTTAACAATATGGGAGGCATGATAAGCAAGTGGTAGGTATCGCAGCATAGGCATAGCAAAAGAGCGAGCAACTAGCAAGCAAAGATAGAAGTGATTTCGTGGGTATGGTCATCTTGCCTGAGATCCCGCAAGGAAGAAGAACGAGTCCATGAAGAAGACAAACAGATGAAGTCGAACGGGTCCTCACAAACGCGACGTTAACGGAACCAACCCGAAGAATCAACACCGGAAAGAAGCACACAACATAGTAAACAACCAACACATGAACATGGCATGATATGCGGGATGCGATATGTGATGCATATGCATGATTTGGAAAGGAATGATTGAACCTGGCCTCTACTTGGAAAACCAAGAATTCCACTGGATAGAGGAGATGATTTCGGTTGAAATCGATATAAAGATCACCGGAATCGGATGCACGGTTTGGAAATGGCAAGCAAAACAAATATGGCACCGGTCTGCGATTAACAGCAAGTAGCCATCTAAATGCATCAAGATAAATATGCTAAAGCACTCAAACATAGCAACAAAATACATTGCAGGGATCCACTCATGATGCTTGACAAAAGATTAACAGTGAGCTACGGCTAATTCACTCATTAACAGGTTCAAACAAGTATGGCAAAAGTGCAAAAGATAACAGGTTTCAGACTTAGTGAAATTAACAGCATGTCAGAAATTTATCATCAAGAAGCAATGTTTAGAGCACGATAACTACATGCTACAGGAACATAACATGGCAAAGCAAGGCATGGCATGAAGCTACTCAAAGCATGCAACAAAAGTCTCTTAGTGACCATGAGCCAAAAGGGATCAGAAAATACAATTGCAAGCATGTGAACATAGCAAAAACATAAACAGATTCAGACTTCGTAAAAAACTGGAGCATGCAAAACAGATTAACAAGTAGGCATGTTTACGAGCTCGATGCACTCACTACGAGGCATTGCATGACAAACTAAGTATACACCCATCAAATAGACATGGCATAGAAGCTAGACATGGCAAGAACAATAACATAGCATGCACGGATCAACAACAACAAGCTCGGCAAAATCGCTAAACATGTTAACAATCTGCCAGGAACATTTTATAGCAAAAGTAGAGCTCGATTGACTCAAGCTAGGGTGATCCATAATTGCAAACAAAGACATGGATGGATAGAGCTCCACAATATTAACAAAACATCCTTACTGATCATCCTCAAAAAAGGCACGGATCACTAGGAAACAACATGAACATATGGCATAAAAACAAAAATAGGACAAGGACTTGATGAGATTCTAAGTTCGTGAAATCAGCATCATTGAGTAAGCTACTTTGCATGCTTGTGCTAGTCACCACAAAGATCACAAAAATACATGGCATACACCCCTGTAAAGATGGCATGGCATTCTACAAAACACATGTAGAGCTCAGGACCATAGCATGCACACATTAATCATGGCAAAAATGACAAAAGTGCATTTGCTGAAACAGATCTGAAATAATCCTCACATAGTCCTCTTCCAACAGCATTTCGGGCATCAAGATGATCTCAAAGGAAAATTATGCAATGAGATGCAATGATGCACTCATCGAGACGAACATTTTGATATGCTACACGCACGAATCGAAGCCACGATCAGGAAGTTATGATGCGTTGAAAAGAGCAAAAATATTAGGGTTTGAGGGGAAAAGTCAACCGAGGGATGGATCTGGATCTGGATCCAGATCGGGGCGGCGCGCGTTTCGAGGTTCGTCGCCATTCCTGTTCACCGGAGAAAGATGGGGCGGCCGGAGTGGGAGGGAGCTCGCCGGAGGGGCTCGGCACCGGCGATGATGGCGCATGGCGGCGGCGGCGCTCGGCAGGGAGGCGTGGAGGCGCAGGGCGGCGGTGGAGGACGGCGGGCCGGCGCGGTGGTGCGGCGAGCCGTCGCGGTGGCGTGGCGCGGAGGGCGGGCGGCGGGAGGCGCGCCTCGGGCGGAGGAGAGCCGAGCGTGGGCGGCGGCGCTGAGATGGGCCCGCGCGGGCCCGATTTGGGTTCCGTGGGCCGGCGGCGGGGCTGAGGAGAGAGAGCGGCGGGTGATGAGGTGGCGCAGCCGGATTCGTCGGCGGCGGCGGCTGGACATGTCCGGCGCGGTTGGACATGTCCGGCGACGCGAGGAGGAAGACGCTAGGGTTTCGTCCGCGAATTTTGACGGGGTGCACATATTTATAGGTAGAGGGAGTTAGGAGTGTCCAAATGAGGTGCGGTTTTCGGCCACGCGATCATGATCGAACGACCAAGATGATGGAGGAGGTTTAGGTGGGTTTTGGGCCACTTTGGAGGGGTGTTGGGCTGCAACACACATGAGGCCTTTTCGGTCCGTCGGTTAACCGTTGGAGTATCAAATAAAGTCCAAATGGTACGAAACTTGACAGGCGGTCTACCGGTAGTAAACCAAGGCCGCATGACAAGTCTCGGTCCAATCCGAAAACGTTTAACGCACACACGAAAATAGGTAGAAAGGGACACCGGGTGACATAGGAGCGCCGGATTGCAAAACGGACAACGGGGAAAATGCTCGGATCCATGAGACGAACATGTATGCAAATGAAATGCACATGATGACATGATATGAAATGCATGATACGCAAGTAATGACAAGGCAACAACAGCGAATAACTGGAAGACACCTGGCACATCGGTCTCGGGGCGTTACAATAGGACTAGCTATCCCCCTCTTATTCTGGCATTTTGCAGTTCAGTCCACAAATACTACCCATTTCATTTATACCAATGCATATGTAGTGTAGATCCTTGCTTGCGAGTACTTTGGATGAGTACTCACGGTTGCTTTGCTCCCCCTTTCCCCCCTTTCTATACCTGGTTGTCGCAACCACATGCTGGAGCCCAGGAGCTAGACGCCACCTTCGGCGACTCCTACTTCACCGAGGGTGTCTACTACTACGTGCAGGCCGCTGCCGCCGGCCAGGAGTAGTTTAGGAGGATTCCAGGCAGGAGGCCTGTGCCTCTTTCGATCTGTATCCCAGTTTGTGCTAGCCATCTTATGGCACCTTGTTTAACTTATGTCTGTACTCAGATATTGTTGCTTCCGCTGACTCATCTATGATCGAGCACTTGTATTCGAGCCCTCAAAGCCCCTGCCTTCTATTATGATGCTTGTATGACTTATTTATTGTTAGAGTTGTGCTGTGATATCTTCCTATGAGTCCATGATCTTGATCGTACACGTTTGCGTGTATGACTAGTGTACGATTGAATTGGGGGCGTCACAGTGGGACTTTGCATCTAGATCTCCACCAACGAGAACATATAATTGTGCCAACAATCTAAACTTTGGGATACATCTCCATGTATATGATTCCTTTCTCTTACTTGTTTACTTATTATAAGTTTCACTTTCACATTACACAACATAAATTGCATGCTAGGGCGTTTTAGGAGACTGAATCTTTACATTGTAAAACTTGACAAATTGCCTATTCAACCAACCCCCTCCAGACGCATAGACAAGGCTACACATCATTGTGAGCAGGACCGAATGGCCTATCGATGTTGACCCCAATCAAGGGTAAAAATAATTGCAAGCTTGCAACTTCGTGGCCACAACATTTCGACTGAGAGTCGACGCCAATCCTTGCTACATAAGGTGTGACCTAGTTTTCGGGTCCGGACCATAGGTCGGGCAAAAAGGGCGAGCATCCCAGCCCCCGGAGGGGAGGTCCCCAAATGCTAACAAGTTATACTAGTAACCACTATATAATTATAAATTATGATTGAAATATTATTAAATACATAAAAGAGAGCCTGAGTTTGTAGGAGCTCAATTTGAGGAAGCTTGGAGATCAGGAAAAACATATACACATAGCCATCCATGTGTTACATCATTTTTGGGTTAAAACCCTGGCATTCTCGACTATGCTGGGACCTCTGGGCCCCTGAAGTGAAAGTGCTCTCTAGACAGCCCGGGTCCCCGGGCTCTCTAACCCTCGGTTCTTGGAGTGGTGTTATCACCTCGGGTGACCCTGCGTCCAAGTCCCTAGAGTCCCCTCTGAAGCAACAATCACTTTGGCCTTGGGGGTATAAATACCCACCCTTCTCCTTCCCCCAACCCAAATCCCTGACTTGAGCTTCTCCACCATTGCCAACTCTAAAATCTCGATTACTCTTCATCCCTCCACTCAAAACTCCACCAAACTTTGAGGATTGAAAGAGAACCACTCGATCTACACTTCGACCAAACCAAAGAGTGTGAACTTCGGGATACATTCGCATATCCGACTTGTTTGGTTTATCCTTTCATACTTTTAATTAAGTTTTCTTGCTAGCTAGCTTGATGTTCTTTAGTGTGTAAGCTTTCGTGCCATATAGTTTGTTCTCATCATAGTTTGCATATCTAGAGAACATACTTTATCCCTAAAATTGGAAGTTATGCTAAAAAATTGTAGTCTCCTATTCACCCCCGCCCCCTCCCTCTCTATTCGACCTCTCGATCCCTTTAGTGGGTCGTGGAGTCAGGTGTATGGACAGTTGGGGAGGTGCTTTGGCATGATGCATGGTTAATGGCGCTACGATCTGAATGCAGCAAGAGTTGGTGCAAGGTGGTCGTCCCATTGTTCCAATCCTTGAGAGTAGTTCGCTTGACGTGTAAGTAGAGGTGTTTTAATAATTTCCTTTTTCTTAATGAACAGTCAAAGCTCTTGCTGGTTTCTTAAGTAAAAACTTCATATCCGCTAAAGTGTTCTCCATGACCAGGTATGTAACCAATGGCTTGTGACACTAGGACGTGCATAACCTACAATCCTAACCCTCACCCCTAACCTATTGCATATTCTCCCCAATTACACAACCTTCGTGTTTTTGCTAGCATCCATTGTTGGATCAAGCATCAATATAAACATCGTTCCCCTCCCAACTCCGATGAACACCCCCAAACTGCAACCCTACCCCTTCTAACTTATTGCCACCCCGGCAACATCTCTCACTTGGTTGCGCCTGTGGTCCAAACGACATAGACAAGCTCACCTCCCTTGGTTCCATCGCTATTTCCGCTCATGCATCACCGGCGGCTTCGCCTTGCAACCCTAACCATCCCAAAAAGTTTGAAAAGCAGGGGAAGCACAAGGATCTCGAAGCAAATCCATTAATTCAACATACATATGGTGTGTTTGGTTTGAGCCCATGACAACTCTACCAAAAATTTGGCTTGCAAATATTTTGGTCAATGATTTGATCGCCCGGGTTTTGGCAATGTTAGTATGAAAATAAATTAGAGTAAACTAGAGGGTATGTGCATACCAAAATATTGGCAACCATCCCAGCAAAAACTAAAATTTTGCCCACGGCCATGTCCAAAACATACAAAGTATATGATGTACTCACTCTGTAAACAAATATAAGATGTTTTAGATCACTACTTTAGTTATCTGAAGGTCTTATATTAGTTTACAGAGGGAGTATTACAATAACCTTTTTGTCCTTAGGACAAAAAGAGCAATTACATAATGAACATGTCTAGTGACAACTGTACTAGATTTGCCACCAGTACTGGTGCTCATGCCCTCTGGCTTGTCTCATTTAGATCCCGTCTCATGAGTATGATCATCGGTGCATCAAGGGCACCATCCTAGCCTAGCCCTAGAGAGCCCCTTAATTCTGGCAATCCTGCTGGCCATTACAGGCTACACTGCCTAAAAGTCTAGTGTAACCCAGGACTTTTGCACTGTCATAGCCGCATTAAGCTGCCATTAGCACCTACGGAATTGCATTGTTTACTCTCAGTGGGTCGCTCGAGGAGCCGATGGAGTTTCTTAGTTTCAACTGTGCAGATCATACTTTAGTATACTGATCTTTGTCTTGTTAAGAAAGATTCTCTCTCTCTGTCGTGGAGCTGCAGCACAACTGTTGCTGCTATCGCAACATTTTCTGACAAACTGGACCAAAGCATACACTTCTTAGCGAGCAATACAATGATACAATGGAGTACTAATTCAGATTCACCGAAAATGAAAGGGAAAGGAAGGATCTAACGGATTAGTCCTGTTTCTGTCATAATGTCAATTTGAGGCCATTATGGCATACACTAATAACAGTCATTAAATGTACTGCAATCTATCTTCTGCAAATGGAACAATCAAGACCCATGTAAGGAGGAAAAGGTTTACTGCTGAGGAGTCGAGAGCTCAGAATAGTCCACAGTTGGCAAACAGTACCACACCACACAAATGTAGACAGTAACACCAAAGACATTTACCCCACAGATGAGAAGAGAAACATTTACCCATTCCATTATACTTTCAAAGCATGATCTCCTTTGGCCCCTAATTTCTCTGGACCTTGCAAGCTGCAGGATAGTATGCAAAACAGCAGTCAAATTGCAGGCAGAACAGGCCTATTAATCCATTTTAAAAATGCTGCAGCCTCTCATCTCAAGTTGAGGTTGGCCGTTCCGTTCCAAGCTGCACAATGCATTCCGGCCAGTCCCCAACTCTGACCGCCCCCATGTTTCCTTCCAGTATTCAACTTTCCTCGCTCATGGCGTACTGGTCCAATCACCAGACCAATCCCTTTCAAAGACTATCACCAAAAGAGAAAGTTCTCCAGCCGCTGCGGCTGCCTTTATCTTGCCATGACCATCGCACACACCTCCTCCTCTCTCCCTCGTCTTCCTCGCTACTGCCTCCTCTCCCCTCTCTCTCCTCCAAGACAGGCAGAGAGACAGACAGAGAGAGAGCCCATATCATATCCAGTACTGCCTGTGACACTTGTGCTGCTGCGACTCCTGTTGTTTGGTGCCCATCATCTGCATCAAGTACGGCCATCATAGGGGCCGGGGCCGGCATCTCACGCAGTGACCGACCCTGCTGCGGTCACTTCACGGGTTTCGTCTGCTGCTGTTACGTTACATCGCCATGGATTCTTGATGGGAGTGGCATGGGAGTGAGTGCCAGCAGCCAGTTAAAATAGCCTTCTGTGTGACCGCATTCCTCGAAATAAGTCGATCCCGGCCTACAAGGGCTTCTCCACCGATCGGCCGGAGCTGCAGATTTGTTCGCCATCTTTTTGGGGTTTTCTCGATGAGTTCTTGGTTGGTATAAGTGGAGTGGTTTGTGATTCTCTTTTTCCTGCTTGGACGAGGGATTAGCTTCTTCCATTTCTTGTTGGATTCGTGTTGATCTCTGCGGGTGCCAGAGATGAGCGTGCCGCACCTGTTCCGGTGTCCGATCAGCCTGGACATCTTCACGGACCCGGTGACGCTGTGCACGGGGCAGACGTACGACCGCCAGTGCATCGAGCGGTGGCTCGCCGACGGCCACCGCACCTGCCCCGTCACAATGCAGGCCCTCGGCGACGGCGACACCACCGTGCTAGTGCCCAACCGCACCCTGCGCCACCTCATCGAGCGCTGGCTCTCCGCCGCCACCGACCACAGCCTCCCGGAGTCGGCGGACGACGATCCGTCGCTCGCGGCGCTCAAGCGGTGCCTCCAGTCCGACGCCACCTCCGCCGCCGCCAAGATCGGCGCGCTCAAGAAGGTCTTGGCGCTGGCGTCCGAGTCCGACGTCGGCCGCGCGTGCATGCTGCAGCTGGGGTTCCTGAGCGTGCTACTGCCGCTCGTCTTCCACGCCGCGCCGGCCGCGCCAGCGGAGCGCCACGCGGAGGCGGAGGAGCTCGCGCTGCAGTGCGCGCTCAGCCTCATGCCGTCGAACGCCGCTGCGCCGCAGCTCGACTGCCTCAACATGCTCAAGAAGGAGGAACACCTGGCGTCCTTCGTCCGGCTGCTGGGGCGAGGCAGCGGCCGGGCCAAGGCAGGCCTGTGCCGCCTCCTGGAGACCGTCGCCACGGCCGCGGCGACCCGGGACCTGGCGCTCGTCGTGGCCGCCTCGCCGCGCGTGTGGCAGGCGCTCCTGCCGCTCCTGCAGCAGCACGCCGGCCCGGCCCCCGACGCGCGCGCCTCGGAGGCCGCGGTGCGCGCGATCGCCGCGGTCTGCGCGGCCGAGCCGGCGCGTGGCAGCGCCATCCACCACGGCGCGGTCGGCGCGCTCTTCAGGCACCTGTCGTGGTGGGCGTACGTCAAGGGCGGCGGGGCCGTGTCCAGCGCGCTGGCGGCGGTGGAGGCGCTGGCGGAGACGGAGGCCGGGCGCAGGGCGGTGGCGCACGCGCCCGGCGCAACGCGCATTCTCGTGAGGCACGTGTTCATGATGTCGTCGAGCAACGACGGGAGCGAGCACGCGGCGGCGGCGCTGCTGGCCGTGTGCAGGGAGTCGCGGGCGGCGCGGAGCGAGGCGGTGGGCGCCGGGGTGGTGACGCAGCTGCTGCTGCTGCTCCAGAGCCAGTGCGGCGCCAGGGCTAAGGCCAAGGCGAGGGCGCTGCTGAAGCTGCTCAAATCCAGGTGAACCAGAGCTGAGTACTTACTCATTAGAGTTAGCGAGGATCTAGATGTTCTTGTAAGCTGTAAGTTTCTGCGTCAAGAATGTCTGCCAATGTATTCAATTGCGTGCAACTTATGTAGTGGCAATTCTGTGAAGCTTCAGGCGTCAATTGAGAGATTAAATTGTCCGGATATATTGTGGCGATTCTTTTGATTCCAACTGTTTTGCTACGGGAAACTGCGACGTAGGAGTTGCATTAATTAACCTGGGAAAATTGTCAAACTAAGCAGTCTAGAATTTCTCTATTATAAATGTGAAAGTACAAAGTAGAAGACATCGTAGCGGGGATAGCTCAGTTGGGAGATTGTCAGACTGAAGATCTGAAGGTCGCGTGTTTGATCCACAGTCACCGCATTTTTTTCTTTCTTCAGAGTGCATTTCCGGTTCTTTAATTTTAAAAAAGTCATATCTTTTAAACCACGTGTCGGAATTCAGATCCGTTTCTTCTAATGTAGTCTAATTGTACACATATTGATGTTTACTTGGCAGGAAGACTAGTTGCACACATATGATCAGTTGGCTTGTAATTTAGTTTAGTTGCACACACATTGATATTTAGTTAGCAGAACACTAGTTACACACATATATGCTTAGTTGGCACGGCAATGTAGTCTAGTTGCACACACATTGATGTTTAGTTGCAGGACTATTTGGCATACACGTATGCTCAGTTGGCGCGGCAATCTAGTCTAGTTGCACATACATTGATGTTTAGTTGGCAGGACACTAGTTGCATACGCATATGCTCAGTTGGCGCGGCAATCTAGTCTAGTTGCACACACATTGATGTTTAGTTGGAAGGACACTAGTTGCATACACATATACTCAGTTGCGTGGCAATGTAGTCTAGTTACACACACATTGATATTTAGTTGGCAGGACTATTGGCACACACATATGCTCAGTTGGTGCGGCAATGTAGTCTAGTTGCACACACATTGATGTTTAGTTGGCAGGAAGACTAGTTCGTCGAAACATCCCCATGTAGAATCTACTTTTGAAGAGCACGTTGCGAGGGTTTCAAAATGAAAACGGATCTAAATTTCGACATGCAGTTTAGAAGATATGTCTTTTACAATTTTGAAAATCAAAAATTAATGCACAAACGAACGTGAGGAATATTAATACAACAGCATGCAGTCATTCATCATATGTGAGAAGAAATCATAAATAAGGTGATTAATTAACAACATGCTACAGGTTTCCTAATCGGGACAAAAAGGACAGAAGGTTTTAAAAAAAGTTGGCCGCCCAGGAGCGCTAGCGGGCACCCAGCCGCCCGCTAAACGCGTCTTTTTTCTTTCTGAATTTAGTCTTCAAAATCATTCAATATTGTTTCCAGATTTTGCTGTTGATTTCTTAGCTGCGAAAAGGTAAAAACCAAGCACTTTTTGAAAATCTAAAAGTATACTGTATCTCCTGAGTTTTTTTTATCACATGAGCTACAAACTAAAGTTTTAACTCATGTTTTATTTTGATCATGTGATTCCGAGAGCCAGAACTACAGTCTCGTGCACAAACATGCTACTTTGTGAAGGATTATCACTATTTATCCAAATCGAAGTGCACATAAGCAAGCACTCACACACTATCCAAATCGAAGTGCGCATAAGCAAGCACTCACACCCTGCCATTTCAGAATCTAGACTCATCGTGAACCATCCTATGGTTGGATGGTTGGGAGGATATTGTAATATTCTCAACCCATCAAGGTCCAAACTCTGGTGTTTGTATTATTTCTGAATTTATTTTAGGATTTCTGGCGATACGTGTTCAGTGGAAGCAAACGTTCCCCTCAACTACGAGGCGTCTGTGGTGACTTCGCCAATTTCAGGATGATATGCCGGCTTAGTCTCTCGAAGATGCTAATAGTGGTAAGGTCTACTTGTGTGTGTTTATAGGGATGAGTGTATGTGCGTATATATGACCGCCTGCGTCTGTGCTGTATTCTCAAAAGAAAAATCTACACTCATCACATTCATATTATTTTTAACCATATAGTTATTCAGAAATACTCAGAGGGTCTTGGGTCCAAATGGACCTGAGTTAAAAAAAATTAGAAAGTTCAAAAAGAGACAAAAATTCATGAAATCAGTGGTGCAATCCATACCAACGTTTAGTATGAGCACTTTTCTTCTAACCAAGAAGGTATGCAAGAGTGTTACCTCCCCAATGGCAAATTTTTTTTGGAGCAGCTCTCTTGACAGGAAGGCAATGCATTGGGTCTCATGGGAACAATTGACGACGTCAAAGTGCAAAGGGGGCATGGGCTTCAGGGACATGCACCAGTTTAATCTAGCTATGTTGGACAAACAAGGGTGGAGACTGCTCACATAGCCGGATACATTGTGCTCAAGGGTGCTAAAAGGACGGTATTTCCCGGAAGTTGATTTCATGGATGCTACGCTGCCCAAGTCAGCTTCCAAGACTTGGCGGGCGATTATGGCAGGCAGGGAAGCTCTTCAAGACGGTTTGATCAAAAGAATTGGAGATGGCACATCCACTTCTATATGGACTGACAGATGGATTCCGGGAACCATCTCCATGATGCCACTGCTGCAACCATCGCCTACCACACTTGACAAGGTCTCTGATCTGATAGATAGTGATAACTGGTCATGGCGACAGCATGTGGTCCGAGACAATTCCATTGCGCCAGATGCCCAGGCCATTCTTAATATTCCATTGAGGCAAGGCGGTGGTGAAGATTTTCTCGCTTGGGCGCTCGATAAGTCAGGCAACTATACTGTCAAGACGGCGTACCGTGCTCTTATGACTCAGAAAGAGCGTTTAGCTCTAGAGGAAGCGACGGATACCGGTACTTCACGGGATGATCAACAGTTGTGGTCTGCACTTTGGAAGCTCAATGTTGTCCCGAAGGTGAGGGTGTTCTGGTGGAGAGTTATCCGCGGCATTCTTTCAGATGAGCACACACTCAAGATGCGGCATATAAGTGAGAATAGCAGATGCAATATCTTCTTAGCTAGAGATGAAGACCTCCAACATGCGTTGATGTACTGTTCGCATGCGAAGAGGTTCTGGCACGAGGCTCGGTCATGGTTTGATCTACATCTACCTCGGCTCCATCCAGACTCTTGGGCGAGGGATATATTATGTCATGATCGTTTCTCAGAGAAGGACAGGCCACTGATCATTACGATCATGTGGGCCATTTGGCACTCCCGCAACAAAATCAAACACAATGAGGAAGGAACAGATCCGGCAACATCAATGCGTCTGACGAGAGAGGCTCTCGCCATTCTAGATCTTCCTCAGAATCTTACTATGACCATGGCGGGGCATGGGTGGCGGCCACCTGAGTTTGATCACATTTCTATCACCACAGATGGCGCCATTGACTTCGACACAAGCACTGGAGGTGCAGGTGGTGTGGCTCGTTCGGCAACCAAGATGTTAGGAGCTTGGTGTAAACCATACATGGGAATCACCGATCCCCTCTTGGCTGAAGCTTATGAACTTCGTGACGGGGTGTTGTTTGCAAGACTTCGAGGCTTCACACATGTGATAATGGAAGTAGACTGCATGGAGATGGTTGATCTCTGGAATTCTCGCCACAATTCGAGATCTATTGTGGCACCTATCTTAGTTCAGATTGGAGAGCTAGCTCGTGATTTTTCTCTTTTTGTTGTTCAACATGTAAATCGGTCAGTGAATGTTCCAGCTCATCTATGTGCTAAGCGTGCTTGCACATTGCATGTAACGGAAAGCTGGCTTGATGAGACTCCCAGCTTCCTTGTGACAAGCCTTATGGTTGACTGTCCAAGGAATGCTCTTGTTTGAATAAAGCTCTCTGAATTGATTGCAAAAAAAAAACTACGAGGCGTCTGTGGTGACTTCGCCAATCTCAGGATGATATGCCGGCTTAGTCTCTCGAAGATGCTCATAGAGGTAAGGTCTACTTGTGTGTGTTTATAGGGATGGGTGTATGCGCATATATATGACCGCCTGCATCTGTACTGTATTCTCAAAAGAAAATCTACACTCATCACATTCATATTATTTTTAACCATATAGTTATTCAGAAATACTCAGAGGGTCTTGGGTCTAAATGGACCTGATTTAAAAAAAATTAGAAAATTCAAAAAGAGACAAAAATTCTTGAGACTTTTTGAAATCAAACATGATACGGTATTACACTAGTGTGAAAAGTTTCGTGAAGGAATAATTTGACCTACTCCAGGCCAAAAAAGCAAGATTGTGAATACAAAAGGTGTGGATAGTGTCATCCTTTTATTGCATCCACAGTAACCAAAATAGAGTTGTTCCTACACACATGAATGCACACAAACAAATTTGCATAAATCTAAACCTTATCTTTTCTCAAAGACGCACTCACGCAAAATATCAAAATCGAAAAGTTTAGATTTTTCATCGCAAAATGTCGAGCAGAAAGCATTAAAGTCTCTCCATTGGAATCGCTTGCAAGTTTGTGAGTTTAATGACAAACAACTTTCAAGTTTGAGCATGGACATCACCTTAATGCACCGAAGTACTAACGTTGCTTGCATGGCCACATACGTCCTATTCTAGGAAAATCTAGATCTTCCCTATTTGTTGAAGATGCACATGCACACGCCCTCACATGCCACTTCAGGATCTAGACTTCTTTTATATTTGGTGTGTGTGTGGGGGGGGGGGGGGGGGGAGGGGGGGGGGGGGGGGCTTTAGGTGCAAGAAGTGGTACCTCTCGCAGAATTTTCTATGGTGAAACCAAACTTTTATTATTATTATTATTTTGCGGGGTACCAAACTTATATATAATAATAAAGGACAGACCAGTGCTAGAAACTCACATACTGGCTGGGTCTGAGGAAGGATTATACGAGCAACCCTTACCCACACATGTACAGTGCAATGCAATGAAGCCGTGTCAAACGAAGAAGCCCTTGGTGGGAAGTACTTCACCACTATGCCAATTAAATAAAATTACAAAGGAACCAAAATTTGTAATTATCGGTGCACTAGCTTCTAAAAGAACATGTTAAGGCAAATTTGCAGGGTGTTTCTGGTTCACGGAATTCTAGAAACATAAGAATATGATGACATGTTGGATAGAGGAATTGAAAGCTATGGATGTGCAGCAATAGTTGTCTTTTTAAGAAAAAAGGTAAAACCCTGCACCAATCAATGCATATAACCATCATTATTAATTATTCAACGAAGGTTTGACAAAAACATACATCAAGTCATCGAAAGGCACCACTCACACATACAAATTCGATAATGTGGAGTGTTCCCCCTCTCCATATCTAAAACCGGTGGCGTCGTCAATCTATCCACATAACGTATCGGAACCAACAGCCAGTGCAGCAAACCTAAAGCGTACACCGCATCCACACGTTTTAGAAGGCCCCCATCATCGAACCGCTGACCCATCTTCAGGAGAGAGATCCGCATCATCCTTGCCAGTCCGGCCATCCGTCGACGCCACCATGACGCCCAACGGCGCCACCTCCTACGCTCGTCCATCCAGACGCGAAAACTCTGAAAGATCTGTCATGCGTAGCACCTACCAATCAGGTATGCCATGGCGTAGCACCTGTCGGCCAGGCATGACTTGATATCTCCACATAAGCTCCGTGCAAGACAAAGACGCTCCACCTCCTGCCTCTGTCTTCCAGCGCTGCTCCCAAAAGAGAAACAACACCGCAATGCCGCCATTGTCGGATTTGGAAGACCAGTTCCTAGGGTTTTCTCCGGAGCAGCACGAGTGGGTTGACAGTACTTACGCGACGATGCCTTCTTCAACGTAACAGCGTAGAACACCGCCACCGCCCGCCGTCGGCTCGGTTTTCACCGGCAACCATGTCTCTCCAACTCGTAGCCGGGACTAGATGACGGATCTCGAGATCCGACCACCCAGCCACAGGTCGACCACCTCTGACGGAGCAGATGGCCGCCACCGCCAATCCCAGGGCCACCACGTAGCAGCTCGCCCGCCGCGAGGGTGTCGCCGCCGCTGTGTCGCCGAGTCCTGAGCCCGCCCGGCGCCGCCCTGCATCGGCCATCCCAAGCAGCGGAGAAGAGGGAACCCGCCGTCGGCCACCACGAGGGGCTTTACCCCGGAGGCTTCGGCCGCGGCGATGGTCTGGGAGGGAGGCACGCGTCGTCGCCCGCGGGGGCGCGGGGGGGGGGGGGGGGGGCAACGGCTCAGATGCGATCTGGGTTGGCCTTCTTGGGTGTGTCTTAAAATAGGAGAGATTTTCACTTCAGGACCTCTGCACCAACTAAGGATGCATAATCAAGATATTTCTTAATGAGTGGTTCCACCACACACCAAGCTTGATCATAAATAAATGAGAGAAAAACTCCTGCGTATCATCTGTCAATTCTAAGAATTGAACTCGGATCGTTAGGCTGAACCGCATGCCCAACCACTGAACTCGGGTCGTTAGGCTGCACAACCACATGCCCAACCACTGAGCCAAGGCTCTTTTTGCAACAATGGTTGTTTGGTTGCATCAAATGAAAAATGCAAGAAACTTTGGTGAAGGATTATGTGTGTGTTATAATTGAAAGAGAAACAACTGTCCGGTTTTTTCTTAGCAGCATTATGTCAATGGCTTTCGACTTGAATGCTATCATCAGCTCGATGCATCCAAAAAACCATGTTCCGGTTACAGGAAAGATGCACCCACACCATTTCAGAATATATACATTCACTTTTCCTCCAATGTTTTACCATGAACATTAGCCAGCTAAATTTCCAATATCTGACACGAAAGTCGCTCGATCCCTCCTAACAACAACTGTGAGCTTGCGCAAACTGGTGAATTTACAACCCTATTGCTATAAGGGTTTGTATTGATTTACATCATGATATAACAGCCTATTATATATACAGATCTTCATGATACATCCTCTTTCCTCGAGAACCCTTTTCGACTGTACAGTAAATCAGACGGGTGTCGCAACACAAAGCTACAAGAGGCTGCAGACAGAACAACTCTGAGCATCTACCATGTTATGGGTGCATTTTTCATGCTGAAGCTCCACAAATGACGCTTAGAACCTTTTTGGAGAACCGTAAGGACTTTGGAGTTTCAAGGAGCCGTCCTGCCAGGGATCCGGCATTCGTCGTGCCTGATTCAGTGCGTAGCTTGATGAATTGTAAGCCGCGGCACCAGACGAGAGCATTGGGTGGGGCGGAGACGGCAAGCAGCTCCAGTTGGACTGCTTAAATTGCCTCAGTGGGCTTGAGCAGGGGGACACCGGTAGAGACATGTTTGTTCGCACAGGAATAGGGCTGCTAAAGCACATATATATTTTGTTAACAAAAATACGATGTTACGAGAAGGGTGAAAATGAGGATGGAAGCGAAGTATTTAAGTACCTCGAGGTACGGGGTGAAGGGACAGTTGTAGAAAATCCGGTAAAATCTCGCGCACTCACACCAATATCCCTTAGGGGAGTAATACTTCTTCGTGATGGCAACTCTCTGTTAGACTGCAACGAGAGGGCAGCATAAGGAGTGTGAGCTTTCAGAGAACAGATAGCATAAATGGAGCAAACAATGATGCCTTTTTCCTTGAATAACAACAATCATGCAATGAACTTTACAAAAAAGAAGTCACAGATTACTCATGAACTCGTTTAGAGCAGACATAATAGGATCTTTTATGAAATTAAGCCAAACCGCGCCCCCCCCCCCCCCCCCCCCCCCCAAAGTTGATCTGGTGTGCATAACTGCATACAATGACCAAAAAACCAGAATAGTGCTTCTAGCTATTTCTTAAATTGGTCCAGACTGAGTCCAAGTAAATTCAATAGTTCATGCAAATGTCAAGCACTCGTGTCAGCGAGCCACTATAATAAGTGACCCTCTCTTTGGCTTTTTTTCACAGTACCTTCTACTACCAACAAAATGGTACTCCCTCCGTCCCGAATTATTTGTCTATGATTTGTCTAGATAGAGATGTATCTAGACAAGTTTTAGTGTTAGATACATCCGTATCTAGACAAACCTAAGACAAGTAATTTGGGACGGTGGTAATAGTATAATAAGACTCATCAAACTATTGATTTTATTGGACACTTTCTACTTTAAACATCGGACTGTTTTATTTTTTACATGAAAGGATCAAGGGCATAAGGTTTGATGGGCTGATAAAGGTCCACTCTGCCCAGTCGCACGATTGGTATCAAAACTTCTGCATGAGTTCGCCGCCGGCTGCCGGCGTGCTTGCACGAGTCTGCTCTTCCCCTGCAGGCGGCAGCCGTCGTTGCCGCGGAGACCCACCTTCCATTGTTCATCCATCCAACCAGAATAAGACCTAGGTCTATAGAGTTACGACACAATGGTCTAGCATTTTTCATTCTTGGAATTACCGTATGAGCCACGCAATTTGTTGAACTCTTCCAGTTTTGACCCTGAAATGAGCACTACCATCCTCCACTACTCAGGTTTTACGCACTAGTATAAACTAATATGACCATTAGATTCCTAAAAATGGACAGCTCACATCGATTTGAGGTACCGTAAAAGTCCTCTATCTTCTTATTGTGAAAAAGGCCAGAGAACAAACACATACTTAAGAAATGAGTTTATGGACTAACTATACCATTGTATGCTTCACATCTGCTGGAGCAGAAAATGCATTTCTCAGTGCACTGTCTTTTGCTGCTCTTACTGCTGGATGGTCCTGAACAAAAGGATGGTCCATCAACTGACTTGCGGTGGCGCGAGATGCTGGATTACGTTTTAAGCATAGTTTCAAGAAACTTCTCCCATCCTCAGAAAAAATATCTGGGATTTCAGGTGTATCTTTACTGTTTGCAATCTTAAATATTGCAGCTACCTACAAGGCCAGATTGGAGAAGATTGAGTCAGCCTGAATTTGTCACGGCTACATTGAAACAGAAATGCAGTTGCAACTTAGAAGCATACCCCTTCATACTGGTGCCAAGGAGGTCTTGCCGTTGCCATCTCAATAATTGTACATCCCAAACTCCAAATGTCAACAGCTAGATTGTAACCTTTACTGTTCATAATAACCTGCATGTTTTCGATATTGAGTAGAGCTTTACTGACAAGGGTACAATTAGAAATGAAGAATACGGTTTGAAGGTTTAGTGTAAAGAAAGGAGGCAGCTCACCTCAGGAGCCATCCAGTAAGGACTTCCTTTGAAAGAGCGTATTTCAGCAAAAGATGATATCTGCTTGAACACAACAAATGAGATAAACGGCTTGGAGGGGGAGAAGAAGATAGTGTAGAATTTGTGTTTTCGTTGTATATGCATGTTTGGGCCAAGGCTCATATGGTAGTATTAACAAAGACCACAACTATCTCTTCAAAGGACGCGAATATCTGGCAAACGTTCGCTGGGAGAGAAATTGCCAGCGAATGCCAAAGTTGCCATGCCAACACACCTAAAAAACGTCATGCGTTTGTTACGGGCTTGCCATGTACGGAAGGAAAAATTGCCAGCAAATGCAGTGTAACTTTTTTTTTAAATGTCACTCTTTATTTTGCTCAAGCGGCTGTAAGGACATTCGCTCGGAGCTCCTTCCCAGCAAAAATTCGCCCATTAGTATGTCTGCTCTTTAAAAATAGAATACCTAGGATTGCTATCTTACAGATGAGACTTTTTTTTAACATAGTGCTACACATAGAGAATGGACGTAGGGTAGGGAGCAGAAAGGGAAAACTGCATACATGCTTAGCCATGCCAAAGTCGGCAAGTTTAACATCACCATTAGGGCCAACAAGTATGTTTGCTCCTTTAATATCTCTGCCAAGAAAAATTAGTATCAATCAATTATTCTATTGTGCTACCTATGTAATGTGTAGAAGTTATACAAGCTGTATACTACCTGTGGACAGTGTTCTTCGCATGCAAATACGCAAGACCAGCGAGAATTTGACCAGTATAACTGCGAATCACAGGTTCCTTAAAAGGGCCATACTCCCTAAGTAACTTATGAATTGAGCCCCCAGAAACAAACTCAAGATAAATTGAAAGGGTCTCATCAGTCTGTAAGAGAAGGTACACGGTTAGAAAGTCTAAACACAGCCAATTACTTGGCAATGTACTTCCAATAAAAGCTGATAACCACTAAAGAGCAAAATCATATAAATTCCTTTCATGATAGAAGAGTACAGGAAGAAAAATGGAGTAAAACATATGCAAGCCAGGTGAGAGGAAAAGCAACAAAATACTTAAGTCAAACAGAAGCATGTCCAAAGAGGTGGATGGGAGTCGAACAATCCAGGTAAAGCAATTAGCATGCCTACATAAATTATAATCAATGTTTTTGAAGAACTCCATATTACCTTGAACTTTGATGGTGTGTCTAATTTTGCCTCAAGAACTACAAAACCAGCTATCACACCAACCCCTGATATTCTAAAACCAGTGCGTTTAACCCCTTAGGATTTGGTGGCAGTTTTGCCAACATTAAAGAAGTAGACTGGAGAATCTGTATTATGAGTGAATATTGCAGGTTTTCTCCTCCCATACATGCTTATACTTGTACATGTAGATATGCAACGAATTTATATCATTGGTTCCATAGCCTCCCAAACTACTGAATAAATTCCACAAACTTCCCGATATGTTCTCATATTTTTGTGTATATATATGCAACATTTCCACAATATGTGTTATGAGACAAGCCATCATTTTGTGAGCAATGCCAGTAGCAACAGAAAGAACCTTTCATTATGGATAAAATTCATCATTTGTGAACTTTAGTAAACTGAATTTCCCACCGACTTCTTTACCTCTATGTGCATGAGACCTTAATGCCCACATCATTAATTTTCTTTGAACTTTATAAACTTGGCATTATTTTCTCTCACGAGCCCATCCCATCAAAAATTTGGATGGATCCAAAGAGCAAATAATTATTCGAATATGACTGCACACAGACAGAGCAGACGGTTTATCAAATAGAACTTACCATATCACTATCATAGTATTGCACAACGTTCGGGTGCGATGCTTTCTTAAGCATGTCTATTTCCTGTTAATACGGAAAGAATAACATGTTGTTTAGTCAATTAAACAGGTAAGGAAAATACCGTTGCGGTGCGTAGAAAGACAAGTAAGTTAACTGAATAAGATAATCAACCTGATTCAGTTGCTTGAGTCGTTCTTTCGAATGTGGATCATCTGAAATTACTTGTACTTCCTTAATCGCGCAAAACTGCCCATTTTCACTGCATAATTGGTAGTGAGATAAGAGTTCTTGTACAGACTGCCTTCCCAAACATTTAGGCAACACCCCAAGACATTCAATCAATATAAACAATTTGACATCAGAAAATTCGAGCGAAACAACAGTGTGCTAAGTTCATATACATTAAGCATGATCCCTTGAGAGCTAGATGCTACATAATCTCATATGTCAACTTATAAAGGCATCTACTGGAATATTGAACAATTTAGCACATCCCATGCTTTTCTATAGGTTTTGTAGCATATAATAAGACATCAATGCATTTAGTTCCATATGATAATCAAATCGCAAATGATACGAACACATGAAAAAACCATGATACCTGTTAAATCCAAGGTAAACCTGGCCAAATGTTCCACTCCCTAATAGTTTCCCCTTTTTCCACCGTGATTGGGACTGTGAGCAAGCAGTAGGAGATGTAGGAAGAGGCGAGCAAGCAGTGGGAGATGGAGGAAGAGGTGAACAAGCAGTGGGAGATGGAGGTAGAGGTGAGCAAGCACCGGGAGCTGGAGGAAGAGGCAAGGGATGAGGCGGGCTTCTCAAACCCTCACTCATTTTCAATGGTGACCTGGGGCTAAACCCGAATTCTTTTGAATGTACATTATTCACAGCAAAGGCATGGGCTTTTCGGCCAGGGGATGGGCTTCTCGTTCTTGGACCAAATATATCTTCAGTCAACATTCTGCCACGTGAACAACTGGCTTCGCTAGTTGAAGGATCATCGTTATTATGCACATAAAGAGCCCTCATGTTAGAAACAGGCGCCTCAAAGAACTTGTGATGCTCCCGTGGCATACTACATGACATGAAGCGTTTGTCTTCATTTAAGATCATAGCTGTGTCAGATGGCATGTCTCTCCCCTTGGCAAAAGCAATTGGATCCATAGACCTGGAGATTATGCCAAGCAAAAAAGAACCATCAACAGACGTATAAGCATTATTTTGAAATGAACATATCAATACCAAACAAAGAACGCACTAATTGAAGTAACCAAATCAGAACATATGACCTTGGAACTAGAATAGAAGCATATTGAGTGCAGAACTCAAAATCATCAATTTTTTGCAAGAATAAACAATTAGTTAGCAGAAGGAGAGAAAAAAAATCTGCATTCCGACTAAAACGTAAGTTGTTCGGCCTTTTTTGGGAATATTTCTTCAATCACAAATCATAAAACGCCTTGGCATCCGTGGTCACCCCGCCTAGGACTAGGTACATATTTTACCCAAAAACAAATGAAGTGGCTTACGATTGTAGAAGTGCAACGACCACGGAAGAGGTCAACAGGCGAAGTTGGTGCGAAGTCACACTGTTGGCTCCGAGTCTCTAACTCTGCATTTTGACTCCAATTCCTTTAAAAAAAGTTGCTAAGCCCACTAACCATTCACACTAAACCTAACGCCTCTACCTTTCGAGCAAGCCGCAATTCCCCCAAATTCGATCACAGTGTCACCCCCAAATTCAGCTTCAACTTCACCCCAGACGTGAAAATTGAACTGGTGAGCAGGGCAGCAGACTCCAGGCTGCAGCAAATTCGCAGGTAGGCCATAACCATCGGGCGATCAACCGCATACCTAGACGCTTGGTGATCCGGCGCGTCATCCGGCGAAGAGCACACGCTGGAGCCCGAGGCCGACGAGCAGCCCGCCACATCCGTGGCCTCCTCGCATAGCGGCTCCGGGCTAATCACGGGCACCGGGAGCTTGTACTGGAACTCGGCGCCGCCCCGGCCATGGCGCGCGGCCGGCGAGTCGAGGCTGCGGGCCTTCTCCCGCGCCCGGGGGGTCGGGGACGGGGACGGGTAGTCGAGGTCGACGGACTTGCGCGAGGGGGAGGAGGCGGCGGAGGAGACGGCCGCGGCGCCGGGCTTGGGCTTGGACCTGGACCTCAATTTGCCGCGAAACCAGCCCGGCACGGGCATCGCGGAAGGTGGGGCCCCGTCGGCGCCGGACGCGCCCCCGAGCTGCAGGGGTGGGCAGAGGGGAGCGGAGGAGGGAGGCGCGAGCGAGCGAGCGGGCGAGGAAGGCGCGGGGTAGGAGCCGACGCGACGACGACGCTTTTTAGGCGAGGGGGAGGAGGAGAAAGAAGAGTGGTGGAGTAGACAAAAGCGGGGGAGATATTTTTTCGGAGAGAAAAAGAAAAGGAATGGAAATGGCGGTATGCGTGGGAAGTTACTGCCTGCGAGTGGGTGGCAGGCAGCTGCCGCGACGGCGACGCCGCGGGCCCACGTGCGGCTGATGGCTCGTCTCGCTGCCGCGTGGGTCCCGGCTCGTTCAGCCGGTGCTTTGGTCCGCGCTGTCAGTGGGCGAGTGGTGCTGATGCGATGTCGGGGGAGGTTTCGTTTCTCGGATGGGTTGCCCGCGGCGGCTTGCGATGGTGTCGGGCGGCTGCATGTGGGGCCAGGGTGCGTGGTCGTGAGCGCGCGCGCGCGTACGTGCGTCTCCTTTTCCTGGCTCCCGTGTGGAATCTTCGTGGATGGATGGATGGTGGTGCGGCGGTGTGGAGTTTTTGGCGCTCGCCGGAAGTTCGGTGGGGCACGGGAAAGGTGACGGTGGGTAGGGGACGCGCTGACGTGTCACCCAACACCCAACCGCAAGTTAACTCCTACTCCCTCCGTTTCTCTGTAAATAATTTAGTCTTTTGTAGTGATTTCATGCCGAAGCACGGTGTAAAATACGTCTATATACATCCATATATGATATAAAGACTTATATTTAGAAACGGAGGAGTACAAACACACGGTGTATCAAAGTGTGGCTTAGATAGTTCAAGTTTTAGACTTGGCATGGGTGGTTGCATTTTGCTGAATTTATTTTAAGTTTTTTGACGATGCACATTCTAGACATTTCCGTCAACTACGAAGGTATTTATGGAGACTTCGTCAATCTCAAGATGACGTGCCAGCTCGGTATCTCGGAGGTGTGCATAGAAATAGGGTGTGTACGCGTGCATTTATAATGATGAGTGTATGTGTGCATGTACTCACAATCAAAAGAAATTGTTGATTTCTCAAATTTTTAAAATACCACAAGCAAGGATATAGTTCATTTTCCCTCTCTGCTCTACCAAGAGTTTTCCCCACACCCGTGTCGCTCCTAGCGGCGGCTCGGGAGGAACCTAGCCGCAGCCGCAGCCGCCGCCTCCCTCGCCGTAGCCGGAGGACGCCGGCGGGCTAAGCTCGACCGGCCGATGGCAGCGGCGGGGCGCTTCCTCGCCCTGCGATGTGCTCCCGCGATAGGGGAGGCTTGGTCCTTCCACGGCCTCTGCTCGTCGTGGCGTCGCCGGCGCCGGCGAGTCTTCTTCGCGTCGCGTGGTGGTTCTCCTCCTGCAGGTCTTGGCAGGGTGGCGCCCCCCTTTTCCTCCTGTGCGAGCTCCTGCAGGTGCTCGTCGTCGGATGTGGCGGCTCGCGCGAATCTGGCCCAGCTGTTAGGTTTCGTAGTAATTTCAAAATTTTCCTACGCACACGCAAGATCATGTGATTCATAGCAACGAGAGGGGGGAGTGTGATCTACATACCTAGTAGATCGACAACGGAAGCGTTTGGTTGATGTAGTCGAACGTCTTCACGATCCGACCGATCAAGCACCGAAACTACGGCACCTCCGAGTTCTAGCACACGTTCAGCTCGATGATGATCCCCGGACTCCGATCCAGCAAAGTGTCGGGGAAGAGTTCCGTCAGCACGATGGCGTGGTGACGATCTTGATGTGCTACAGCAGCAGGGCTTCGCCTAAACTCCGCTACAGTATTATCGAGGATTATGGTGGCTGGGGGCGCCGCACACGGCTAAGGAAAAGATCACGTGGATCAACTTGTGTATCTCTGGGGTGCCCCTGCCTCTGTATATAAAGGACTAGAGGGGGGAGGCTGGCCGGCCAAGGAGGGCGCGCCAGGAGAGTCCTACTCCCTCTGGGAGTAGGATTCCCCCCCCCCCCCAATCCTAGTTGGAATAGGATTCGCGGAGGGGGGGAAAGAGAGAGAGGGGCCGGCCCCCTCTCCTTGTCCTATTCGGACCAAGGGAGGGGAGGGGCGCGCGGCCCATGTAGGGCTGCCTCTTCTCTTTTCCACTAAGGCCCATCATGGCCCATTTAGCTCCCGGGGGGGTTCCGGTAACCTCCCGGTACTCCGGTAAAATCCTGATTTCACCCGGAACACTTCCGGTATCCAAACATAGGCTTCCAATATATCAATCTTTATGTTTCGACCATTTCGAGACTCCTCGTCATGTCCGTGATCACATCCGGGACTCCGAACAAACTTCGGTACATCAAAATGCATAAACTCATAATATAACTGTCATCGTAACCTTAAGCGTGCGGACCCTACGGGTTCGAGAACAATGTAGACATGACCGAGACATGTCTCCAGTCAATAACCAATAGCGGGACCTGGATGCCCATATTGGCTCCTACATATTCTACGAAGATCTTTATCGGTCAGACCGCATAACAACATACGTCGTTCCCTTTGTCATCGGTATGTTACTTGCCCGAGATTCGATCGTCGGTATTCCAATACCTAGTTCAATCTCGTTACCGGCAAGTCTCTTTACTCGTTCTGTAATACATCATTCCGCAACTAACTCATTTAGTTGCAATGCTTGCAAGGCTTAAGTGATGTGCATTACCGAGAGGGCCCGGAGATACCTCTCCGACAATCGGAGTGACAAAACCTAATCTCGAAATACGCCAACCCAACATGTACCTTTGGAGACACCTGTAGTACTCCTTTATAATCACCCAGTTACGTTGTGACGTTTGGTAGTACCCAAAGTGTTCCTCCGGTAAACGAGAGTTGCATAATCTCATAGTTATAGGAACATGTATAAGTCATGAAGAAAGCAATAGCAACATACTAAACGATCGGGTGCTAAGCTAATGGAATGGGTCATGTCAATCAGATCATTCTCTCAATGATGTGATCCCGTTGATCAAATAACAACTCATTGCTCATGGTTAGGAAACATAACCATCTTTGATTAACGAGCTAGTCAAGTAGAGGCATACTAGTGACACTTTGTTTGTCTATGTATTCACACATGTATTATGTTTCCGGTTAATACAATTCTAGCATGAATAATAAACATTTATCATGATTATAAGGAAATAAATAATAACTTTATTATTGCCTCTAGGGCATATTTCCTTCAGTCTCCCACTTGCACTAGAGTCAATAATCTAGATTACACGGTAATGATTCTAACACCCATGGAGCCTTGGTGCTGATCATGTTTTGCTCGTGGAAGAGGCTTAGTCAATGGGTCTGCAACATTCAGATCCGTATCTATCTTGCAAATCTCTATGTCTCCCACCTGGACTAGATCCCGGATGGAATTGAAGCGTCTCTTGATGTGCTTGGTTCTCTTGTGAAATCTGGATTCCTTTGCCAAGGCAATTGCACCAGTATTGTCACAAAAGATTTTCATTGGACCCGATGCACTAGGTATGACACCTAGATCGGATATGAACTCCTTCATCCAGACTCCTTCATTTGCTGCTTCCGAAGCAGCTATGTACTCCGCTTCACATGTAGATCCCGCTACAACGCTTTGTTTAGAACTGCACCAACTGACAGCTCCACCGTTTAATGTAAACACGTATCCGGTTTGCGATTTAGAATCGTCCGGATCAGTGTCAAAGCTTGCATCAACGTAACCTTTTACGATGAGCTCTTTGTCACCTCCATATATGAGAAACATATCCTTAGTCCTTTTCAGGTATTTCAGGATGTTCTTGACCGTTGTCCAGTGATCCACTCCTGGATTACTTTGGTACCTCCCTGCTAGACTTATAGCAAGGCACACATCAGGTCTGGTACACAGCATTGCATACATGATAGATCCTATGGCTGATGCATAGGGAACATCTTTCATATTCTCTCTATCTTCTGCAGTGGTCGGGCATTGAGTCTTACTCAACTTCACACCTTGTAACACAGGCAAGAACCCTTTCTTTGCTTGATCCATTTTGAACTTCTTCAAAACTTTGTCAAGGTATGTGGTTTGTGAAAGTCCAATTAAGCGTCTTGATCTATCTCTATAGATCTTAATGCCTAATATGTAAGCAGCTTCACCGAGGTCTTTCATAGAAAAACTTTTATTCAAGTATCCCTTTATGCTATCCAGAAATTCTATATCATTTCCAATTAGTAATATGTCATCCACATATAATATCAGAAATGCTACAGAGCTCCCACTCACTTTCTTGTAAATACAGGCTTCTCCAAAAGTCTGTATAAAACCAAATGCTTTGATCACACTATCAAAACGTTTATTCCAACTCCGAGAGGCTTGCACCAGTCCATAAATGGATCGCTGCAGCTTGCACACTTTGTTAGCTCCCTTTGGATCGATAAAACCTTCTAGTTGCATCATATACAACTCTTCTTCCAGAAATCCATTCAGGAATGCAGTTTTGACATCCATCTGCCAAATTTCATAATCATAAAATGCGGCAATTGCTAACATGATTCGGACAGACTTAAGCATCGCTACGGGTGAGAAGGTCTCATCGTAGTCAATCCCTTGAACTTGCCGAAAACCTTTTGCGACAAGTCGAGCTTTGTAGACAGTAATATTACCATCAGCGTCAGTCTTCTTCTTGAAGATCCATTTATTCTCAATTGCTTGCCGATCATCGGGCAAGTCAACCAAAGTCCATACTTTGTTCTCATACATGGATCCCATCTCAGATTTCATGGCTTCAAGCCACTTTGCGGAATCTGGGCTCACCATTGCTTCTTCATAGTTCGTAGGTTCATCATGATCTAGTAGCATGACTTCCAGAACGGGATTACCGTACCACTCTGGTGCGGATCTTACTCTGGTTGATCTACGAGGTTCAGTAGTATCTTGTTCTGAAGTTTCATGATCATCATCATTAGCTTCCTCACTAACTGGTGTAGGTGTCATAGAAACAGTTTTCTGTGATGTACTACTTTCCAATAAGGGAGCAGGTACAGTTACCTCGTCAAGTTTTACTTTCCTCCCACTCACTTCTTTCGAGAGAAACTCCTTCTCCAGAAAGTTTCCGAATTTAGCAACAAAAGTCTTGCCTTCGGATCTGTGATAGAAGGTGTATCCAATAGTTTCCTTTGGATATCCTATGAAGACACATTTCTCCGATTTGGGTTCGAGCTTATTAGGTTGAAGCTTTTTCACATAAGCATCGCAGCCCCAAACTTTCAGAAATGACAACTTTGGTTTCTTGCCAAACCACAGTTCATAAGGCGTCGTCTCAACGGATTTTGATGGTGCCCCATTTAACGTGAATGCGGCCGTCTCTAGAGCGTATCCCCAAAACGATAGCGGTAAATTAGTAAGAGACATCATAGTTCGCACCATATCCAGTAAAGTACGATTACAACGTTCGGACACACCATTACGCTGAGGTGTTCCGGGTGGCGTGAGTTGCGAAACTATTCCACAATTTTTCAAATGTACACCAAACTCGTAACTCAAATATTCTCCTCCACGATCAGATCGTAGAAACTTTATTTTCTTGTTACGATGATTTTCAACTTCACTCTGAAATTCCTTGAACTTTTCAAATGTTTCAGACTTATGTTTCATTAAGTAGATATACCCATATCTGCTTAAATCATCTGTGAAGGTGAGAAAATAACGATATCCGCCACGAGTCTCAATATTCATCGGACCACATACATCTGTATGTATGATTTCCAACAAATCTGTTGCTCTCTCCATAGTACCGGAGAACGGCGTTTTAGTCATCTTTCCCATGAGGCACGTGTTGGGGAACGTAGCATAAATTCAAAATTTTCCTACGCGTCACCAAGATCTATCTATGGAGTCATCTAGCAACGAGGGAGGAGTGGATCTACATACCCTTGTAGATCGCGCGCGGAAGCGTTCAAGAGAACGGGGTTGATGGAGTCGTACTCGTCGTGATCCAAATCACCGATGATCCTAGTGCCGAACGGACGGCACCTCCGCGTTCAACACACGTACAGCCCGGTGACGTCTCCCATGCCTTGATCCAGCAAGGAGTGAGGGAGAGGTTGAGGAAGACTCCATCCAACAGCAGTACAATGGCATGGTGGTGATGGAGGAGCGTGGCAATCCTGCAGGGCTTCGCCAAGCACCGCGAGATATGAGGAGAAAGAGAGGGAGGGCTGCACCAACAGGCAGAGATCAGATCGCGTGTTATGGGCAGCCCCAGGCCTCACTATATATAGGGGAGAGGGAGGAGGGTGCGCCCCCTCTAGGGTTCCCACCCCTAGAGGGGCGGCAGCCCTAGATGGTCCTTGGGGTGGCGGCCAAGGGAGGATTCCCTCCCCCCCAAGGCACCTAGGAGGTGCCTTCCCCTCCGAGGACTCTTCCTTTTAGGGTTTCCCCACACTAGGCGCATGGGCCCTAGGGGAAAGTGGCGCCCCAACCCACTTTGGACTGGATCCCTTCCCACTTCAGCCCATGGTACCCTCCGGGATAGGTGGCCCCACCCGGTGGACCCCCGGGACCCTTCCGGTGGTCCCGGTACAATACCGGTGACCCCGAAACTTGTCCCGATGGCCGAAATAGGACTTCCTATATATAAATCTTTACCTCCGGACCATTCCGGAACTCCTCGTGACGTCCGGGATCTCATCCGGGACTCCGAACAACATTCGGTAACCACATACAAACTTCCTTTATAACCCTAGCGTCATCGAACCTTAAGTGTGTAGACCCTACGGGTTCGGGAGACATGCAGACATGACCG
This sequence comes from Triticum urartu, assembly GCF_056163025.1. NCBI lineage: Eukaryota > Viridiplantae > Streptophyta > Magnoliopsida > Poales > Poaceae > Triticum > Triticum urartu. Next base: position 513,593,522 of record NC_141874.1, read on the forward strand.
AGATGACTCTCCGGTCAATAACCAACAGCGGGATCTGGATACCCATGTTGGCTCCCACATGTTCCACGATGATCTCATCGGATGAACCACGATGTCAAGGACTTAATCAATCCCGTATACAATTCCCTTTGTCTAGCGGTATTGTACTTGCCCGAGATTCGATCGTCGGTATCCCGATACCTTGTTCAATCTTGTTACCGGCAAGTCTCTTTACTCATTCCATAACACATCATCCCGTGATCAACTCCTTGATCACATTGTGCACATTATGATGATGTCCTACCGAGTGGGCCCAGAGATACCTCTCCGTCACACGGAGTGACAAATCCCAGTCTCGATTCGTGCCAACCCAACAGACACTTTCGGAGATACCTGTAGTGTACCTTTATAGCCACCCAGTTACGTTGTGACGTTTGGCACACCCAAAGCACTCCTACGGTATCCCGGAGTTGCACAATCTCATGGTCTAAGGAAATGATACTTGACATTAGAAAAACTTTAGCATACGAACTACACGATCTTGTGCTATGCTTAGGATTGGGTCTTGTCCATCACATCATTCTCCTAATGATGTGACCCCGTTATCAATGACATCCAATGTCCATGGTCAGGAAACCGTAACCATCTATTGATCAACGAGCTAGTCAACTAGAGGCTTACTAGGGACATGGTGTTGTCTATGTATCCACACATGTATCTGAGTTTCCTATCAATACAATTATAGCATGGATAATAAACGATTATCATGAACAAGGAAATATAATAATAATCAATTTATTATTGCCTCTAGGGCATATTTCCAACAGTCTCCCACTTGCACTAGAGTCAATAATCTAGTTCACATCGCCATGTGATTAACACTCACAGGTCACATTGCCATGTAACCAACATCCAAAGAGTTTACTAGAGTCAATAATCTAGTTCACATCACTATGTGATTAACACTCAATGAGTTCTGGGTTTGATCATGTTGCTTGTGAGAGAGGTTTTAGTCAACGGGTCTGAACCTTTCAGATCCGTGTGTGCTTTACAAATCTTTATGTCATCTCCTAGATGCAGCTACCACGCTCTATTTGGAGCCATTTCAAATAACTGTTCTACTTGGAACTATTCTAAATTGTTTGCTCCATTATACGTATCCGGTATCTCTACTCAGAGCTATCCGGATAGGTGTTAAGCTTGCATCGACGTAACCCTTTACGACGAACTCTTTTGCCACCTCCATAATCGAGAAAATTCCTTAGTCCACTAGTTACTAAGGATAACTTTGACCGCTGTCCTGTGATCCATTCTTGGATCACTCTTGTACCCCTTGACTGACTCATGGCAAGGCACACTTCAGGTGCGGTACACAGCATAGCATACTGTAGAGCCTACGTCTTAAGTATAGGGGACGACCTTTGTCCTTTCTCTCTATTCTGCCGTGGTCGAGCTTTAAGTCTTAACTTCATACCTTACAACTCAGGCAAGAACTCCTTCTTTGACTGATCCATCTTGAACACCTTCAAGATCATGTCAAGGTATGTGCTCATTTGAAAGTACCATTAAGCGTTTTGATCTATCCTTATAGATCTTGATGCTCAATGTTCAAGTAGCTTAATCCAGGCTTTCCATTGAAAAACACTTTCCAAATAACCCTATATGCTTTCCAGAAATTCTACGTCATTTCTGATCCATAATATGTCAACAACATATACTTATCAGAAATTCTATAGTGCTCCCACTCACTTCTTTTGAAATACAAGTTTCTCATAAACCTTGTATACACCCAAAATCTTTGATCATCATCAAAGCATACATTCCAACTCCGAGATGCTTACTCCAGTCCTTAGAAGGATTGCTGGAGCTTTGCATACTTATTAGCATCTTTCAGGATTGACAAAACCTTCCGGTTGTATCACATACAACCTTTCCTCAAGAAAATTGTCGAGGAAACAATGTTTTGACATCCTATCTGCAAGATTTCATAAATAATGTAGTAATCGCTAATATAATTCCAACAGACTCTTAGCATCGCTACGAGTGAGAAAGTCTCATCGTAGTCAACTCCTTGAACTTGTCGGAAAACATCTTAACGACAAGTCGAGCTTTCTTAATGGTGACATTTACCATCATTGTCCGTTTTCCTTTTAAAATCCATCTGCACTCAACAGCCTTACGACCATCGAGCTGTTCTGCCAAAGTCTACACTTTGTTTTCATACATGGATCCTCTCTTGGATTTTATGGCCTTGAGCCATTTATCGGAATCCGAGCCCACCATCGCTTCTCCATAGCTCGTAGGTTCATTGTTGTTTAGCAACATGACTTCCAAGGCAGGATTACGTACCACTCTGAAGTAGTACGCATCCTTGTCATCCTACGAGGTTTGGTAGTGACTTGATCTGAAGTTTTATGATCACTATCATAAGCTTCCACTTCAATTGGTGTAGGTGCCACAGGAACAACTCCCTGTGCCCTGCCACACGCTAGTTGAAGAGATGGTTCAATAACCTCATCAAGTCTCCACCATCCTCCCACTCAATTCTTTCGAGAGAAACTTTTCCTCGAGAAAGGACCCGATTCTAGAAACAATCCCTTATTGATTTCGAATCTAAGACAGGAGGTATACCCAACTGTTTTGGGTGTCCTATGAAGATGCATTTATCCGCTTTGGGTTTGAGCTTATCAGCCTGAAACTTTTCACATAAGCGTCGCAGCCCCAAACTTTTAAGAAATGATAGCTTAGGTTTCTCTAAACCATAGTTCATACGGTGTCATCTCATCGAAATTACGTGGTGCCCTATTTAAAGTGAATGTGGTTGTCTCTAATGCCTAATCCATAAACTATTGTGGTAATTCGATAAGAGACATCACAGTATGCATCATATCCAATAGGGTGCAGTTATGATGTTCGGACATCACACTACGGTGTTCCAGGCTGTATTAGTTGTGAAACAATTTCCACAATGTCTTAATTCTGTGCCAAACTCGTAATTCAGATATTCATCTCTATGATCATATCATAGATATTTTATCCTCTTGTCACGACGATCTTTCAACTTCACCCTGAAATTACTTGAACCTTTCAATAATTCAGACTCGTGATTCATCAAGTAAATATACTCAACATTTACTCAAATCATCCGTGAATTAAGAGCATAACGATATCCACTACATTCCTCAGCACTCATTGGACTGCACACATCAAAATGTATTACTTCCAGCAAGTAGCTTTCTGGTTCCATTTTACTGAAACCGAGGCTTTTAGTCATCTTGCCCATGTGGTATGATTTGCATGTCTCAAGTGATTCAAAATCAAGTGAGTCCAAACGGTCCATTTGCATGGGGTTTCTTCATGCATATACACCAATAGACATGGTTCGCATGTCTCAAACTTTTCAAAAATGAGTGAGTCCAAAGATCCATCAACATGGAGCTTCTTCATGCGTTTTATACCGATATGACTTACGTGGCAGTGCCACAAGTAGGTGGTACTATCATTACTATCTTTTGGCATGAACATGTGTATCACTACGATCGAGATTCAATAAACCATTCATTTTAGGCGTAAGACCATTGAAGGTATTATTCAAATAAACAGAGTAACGATTATTCTCCTTAAATGAATAACCGTATTGCGATAGGCATAATCCAATCATGTCTATGCTCAACGCAAACACCAAATAACCATTATTTAGGTTTAACACCAATCTCGATGGTAGAGGGAGCGTGCGATGCTTGATCATATCAACATTGGAATCACTTCCAACACATATCGTCAGCTCACCTTTAGCTAGTCTCCATTTATTCCGTAGCTTTTATTTCGAGTTACTAACACTTAGCAACCGAACCGGTATCTAATACCCTGGTGCTACTAGGAGTACTAGTAAAGTACACATCAACATAATGTATATCCAATATACTTCTATCGACCTTGCCAGCCTTCTCATCTACCAAGTATCTAGGGTAATTCTGCTCCAGTGGCTATTCCCCTTATTACAGAAGCACTCAGTCTCGGGTTTGGGTTCAACCTTGGGTTTCTTCACTAGAGCAGCAGCTGAATTGCCGTTTCATGAAGTATCCCTTTGTTCCCTTGCCCTTCTTGAAACTAGTGGTTTCACCAACCATCAACAATTGATGCTCCTTCTTGATTTCTACTTTCGCGGTGTCAAACATCGCGAATATCTCAAGGATCATCATATATGTCCCTAATATATTATAGTTCATCACGAAGCTCTAGCAGCTTGGTGGTAATGACTTCGGAGAAACATCACTATCTTATCTGGAAGATCAACTCCCACTCGATTCAAATGATTGTTGTACTCAGACAATCTGAGCACAAGCTCAACAATTGAGCTTTTCTCCTTAGTTTGTAGGCTAAGAAAATCGTCGGAGGTCTTATACCTCTTGACGTGGGCACGAGCCTGAAATCCCAATTTCAGCCCTCAAAACATCTCATATGTTTCGCGACGTTTCAAAAACGTCTTCGGTGCCTCAACTCTAAACCGTTTAACTGAACTATCATGTAGTTATCAAAACGTGTATGTAGATGTTCGCAACATCCACAGACAACGTTCGAGGTTCAGCACACTGAGCGGTGCATTAAGGACATAAGCCTTCTAAGAAGCAATGAGGACAATCCTCAGTTTACGGACCTAGTCCGCATAATTGCTACTATCAACTTTCAACTAAATTTACTCTAGGAACATAACTAAACAGTAGAACTGAAGCGCGAGCTATGACATAATTTGCGAATACCTTTTGACTATGTTCAGGATAATTAAGTTCATCTTATGAACTCCCACTCAGATAGACATCCCTCTAGTCATCTAAGTGATTACATGATCCGAGTCAACTAGGCCGTGTCCGATCATCACGTGAGACAGACTAGTCAACATCGGTGAACATCTTCATGTTGATCGTATCTTCTATACGACTCATGCTCGACCTTTCGGTCTTCTGTGTTCCGAGGCCATGTCTGTACATGCTAGGCTCGTCAAGTCAACCTAAGTGTTTGCATGTGTAAATCTGTCTTACACCCGTTGTATGTCAACGTAAGAATCTATACACCCGATCATCACGTGGTGCTTCGAAACTACGAACTGTCGCAACGGTGCACAGTTAGGGGGAACACTTTCTTGAAATTTTAACGAGGGATCATCTTATTTACTACCGTCGTTCTAAGAAAATAATATGCATAAACATGATAAACATCACATGCAATCAAATAATAGTGACATGATATGGCCAATATCATATTGCTCCTTTTGATCTCCATCTTCGGGGCTCCATGATCATCATCATCACCGGCATGACACCATGATCTCCATCATCATGATCTCCATCATCGTGTCTTCTTGAAGTTGTCACGTCATCTATTACTTCTACTACTACAGCTAACGGTTAGCAATAAAGTAAAGTAATTACATGATGTTTATGTTGACACGCAGGTCATAAATAAATTAAGACAACTCCTATGGCTCCTGCCGGTTGTCATACTCATCGACATGCAAGTCGTGATTCCTATTATAAGAACATGATCAATCTCATACATCACATATATCATTCATCACATCCTTTTGGCCATATCACATCACATAGCAAACCCTGCAAAAACAAGTTAGACGTCCTCTAATTGTTGTTTGCATGTTTTACGTGGCTGCTATGGGTTTCTAGCAAGAACGTTTCTTACCTACGCAAAAACCACAACGTGATATGCCAATTGCTATTTACCCTTCATAAGGACCCTTTTCATCGAATCCGATCCGACTAAAGTGGGAGAGACAGACACCCGCCAGCCACCTAATGCAACTAGTGCATGTCAGTAGGTGGAACCGGTCTCACGTAAGCATACGTGTAAGGTTGGTCCGGGCCGCTTCATCCCACGATGCCGCCGAATCAAGATAGGACTAGTAACGGCAAGCATATTGAACAAAATCAACGCCCACAACTACTTTGTGTTCTACTCGTGCATAGTAACTACGCATAGACCTGGCTCTGATATCACTGTTGGGGAACGCAGCATAAATTCAAAATTTTCCTACGTGTCACCAAGATCTATCTATGGAGTCATCTAGCAACGAGGGAGGAGTGGATCTACATACCCTTGTAGATCGCGCGTGGAAGCGTTCAAGAGAACGGGGTTGATGGAGTCGTACTCGTCGTGATCCAAATCACCGATGATCCTAGTGCCGAACGGACGGCACCTCCGCGTTCAACACACGTACAGCCCGGTGACGTCTCCCATGCCTTGATCCAGCAAGGAGAGAGGGAGAGGTTAAGGAAGACTCCATCCAGCAGCAGCACAACGGCGTGGTGGTGATGGAGGAGCGTGGCAATCCTGCAGGGCTTCGCCAAGCACCGCGAGATATGAGGAGAAAGAGAGGGAGGGCTGCACCAACAGGCAGAGATCAGATCGCGTGTTATGGGCAGCCCCATGCCTCACTATATATAAGGGAGAGGGAGGAGGGTGCGCCCCCTCTAGGGTTCCCACCCCTAGAGGGGCGGCAGCCCTAGATGGGCCTTGGGGTGGCGGCCAAGGGAGGATTCCCTCCCCCCAAGGCACCTAGGAGGTGCCTTCCCCTCCTAGGACTCTTCCTTTTAGGGTTTCCCCACACTAGGCGCATGGGCCCTAGGGGAAAGTGGCGCCCCAGCCCACTTTGGACTGGATCCCTTCCCACTTCAGCCCATGGGACCCTCCGGGATAGGTGGCCCCACCCGGTGGACCCCCGGGACCCTTCCGGTGGTCCCGGTACAATACCGGTGACCCCGAAACTTGTCCCGGTGGCCGAAATAGGACTTCCTATATATAAATCTTTACCTCCGGACCATTCCGGAACTCCTCGTGACGTCCGGGATCTCATCCGGGACTCCGAACAACATTCGGTAACCACATACAAACTTCCTTTATAACCCTAGCGTCATCGAACCTTAAGTGTGTAGACCCTACGGGTTCGGGAGACATGCAGACATGACCGAGATGACTCTCCGGTCAATAACCAACAGCGGGATCTGTATACCCATGTTGGCTCCCACATGTTCCACGATGATCTCATCGGATGAACCACGATGTCAAGGACTTAATCAATCCCGTATACAATTCCCTTTGTCTAGCGGTATTGTACTTGCCCGAGATTCGATCGTCGGTATCCCGATACCTTGTTCAATCTCGTTACCGGCAAGTCTCTTTTACTCGTTCCGTAACACATCATCCCGTGATCAACTCCTTGATCACATTGTGCACATTATGATGATGTCCTACCGAGTGGGCCCAGAGATACCTCTCTGTCACACGGAGTGACAAATCCCAGTCTCGATTCGTGCCAACCCAACAGACACTTTCGGAGATACCTGTAGTGTACCTTTATAGCCACCCAGTTACGTTGTGACGTTTGGCACACCCAAAGCACTCCTACGGTATCCCGGAGTTGCACAATCTCATGGTCTAAGGAAATGATACTTGACATTAGAAAAACTTTAGCATACGAACTACACGATCTTGTGATATGCTTAGGATTGGGTCTTGTCCATCACATCATTCTCCTAATGATGTGACCCCATTATCAATGACATCCAATGTCCATGGTCAGGAAACCGTAACCATCTATTGATCAACGAGCTAGTCAACTAGAGGCTTACTAGGGACATGGTGTTGTCTATGTATCCACACATGTATCTGAGTTTCCTATCAATACAATTATAGCATGGATAATAAACGATTATCATGAACAAGGAAATATAATAATAATCAATTTATTATTGCCTCTAGGGCATATTTCCAACAGCACGGTTCGCAAGTACCAAGTGATTCATAATCAAGTGGTTCCAAAAGTCCATCAGTATGGAGTTTCTTCATGCGCTTTACACCGATATGACCTAAACGGCAGTGCCACAAATAAGTTGCACTCTCATTATCAACTCCGCATCTTTTGGCTTCAACATTATGAATATGTGTGTTACTACTATCGAGATTTACAAGAATAGACCACTCTTCAAGGGTGCATGACCATAAAAGATATTACTCATATAAATAGAACAACCATTATTCTCTGATTTAAATGAATAACCGTCTCGCATCAAACAAGATCCAGATATAATGTTCATGCTTAACGCTGGCACCAAATAACAATTATTTAGGTCTAATACTAATCCCAAAGGTAGATGTAGAGGTAGCGTGCCGACTGCGATCACATCGACTTTGGAACCGTTTCCCACGCGCATCGTCACCTCGTCCTTAACCAATCTTCGCTTGATCCGTAGTCCCTGTTTTGAGTTGCAAATATTAGCAACAGAACTAGTATCAAATACCCAGGTGCTACTGTGAGCATTAGTAAGGTACACATCAATAACATGTATATCACATATACCTTTGTTCACCTTGCCATCCTTCTTATCCGCCAAATACTTGGGGCAATTCCGCTTCCAGTGACCAGTCTGCTTGCAATAGAAGCACTCAGTTTCAGGCTTAGGTCCAGGTTTGGGTTTCTTCTCTTGAGTAGCAACTTGCTTGCCGTTCTTTTTGAAGTTCCCCTTCTTCTTCCCTTTGACCTTTTTCTTGAAACTAGTGGTCTTGTTGACCATCAACACTTGATGCTCCTTCTTGATTTCTACCTCCGCAGCTTTCAGCATCGCGAAGAGCTCGGGAATAGTCTTATTCATCCCTTGCATATTATAGTTCATCACGAAGCTCTTGTAGCTTGGTGGCAGTGATTGGAGAATTCTGTCAATGACGCAATCATCTGGAAGATTAACTCCCAATTGAATCAAGTGATTATTATACCCAGACATTCTGAGTATATGCTCACTGACAGAACTGTTCTCCTCCATCTTGCAGCTATAGAACTTATTGGAGACTTCATATCTCTCAATCCGGGCATTTGCTTGAAATATTAACTTCAACTCCTGGAACATCTCATATGCTCCATGGCGTTCAAAACGTCGTTGAAGTCCCGATTCTAAACCGTAAAGCATGGCACACTGAACTATCGAGTAGTCATCAGCTTTGCTCTGCCAGACGTTCATAACATCCGGCGTTGCTCCTGCAGCAGGCCTGGCACCCAGCGGTGCTTCCAGGACGTAATTCTTCTGTGCAGCAATGAGGATAATCCTCAAGTTACGGACCCAGTCCGTGTAATTGCTACCATCATCTTTCAATTTTGCTTTCTCAAGGAACGCATTAAAATTTAACGGAATAACAGCACGAGCCATCTATCTACAACCAAACATAAACAAGCAAGATACTAATCAGGTACTAAGTTTCATGATAAATTTAAATTCAGTTAATTTACTTAAAGAACTCCCACTTAGATAGACATCCCTCTAATCCTCTAAGTGATTACGTGATCCAAATCAACTAAACCATGTCCGATCATCACGTGAGATGGAGTAGTTTCATTGGTGAACATCATTATGTTGATCATATCTACTATATGATTCACGCTCGACCTTTCGGTCTCCGTGTTCCGAGGCCATATCTGTATATGCTTGGCTCGTCAAGTATAATCTGAGTATTCCGCATGTGCAACTGTTTTGCACCCGTTGTATTTGAACGTAGAACCTATCACACCCGATCATCACGTGGTGTCTCAGCACGAAGAACTTTCGCAACGGTGCATACTCAGGGAGAACACTTCTTGATAATTTAGTGAGAGATCATCTTATAATGCTACCGTCAATCAAAGCAAGATAAGATGCATAAAAGATAAACATCACATGCAATCAATATAAGTGATATGATATGGACATCATCATCTTGTGCTTGTGATCTCCATCTCCGAAGCACCGTCGTGATCACCATCGTCACCGACGTGACACCTTGATCTCCATCGTAGCATCGTTGTCGTCTCGCCAAGCTTGTGCTTCTACGACTATCGCTACCGTTTAGTGATAAAGTAAAGCATTACATCGCGATTGCATTGCATACAATAAAGCGACAACCATATGGCTCCTGCCGGTTGCCGATAACTCGGTTACAAAACATGATCATCTCATACAATAAAATTCAGCATCATGTCTTGACCATATCACATCACAACATGCCCTGCAAAAACAAGTTAGACGTCCTCTACTTTGTTGTTGCAAGTTTTACGTGGCTGCTACGGGCTTAAGTAAGAACCAATCTCACCTACGCATCAAAACCACAATGATAGTTTGTCAATTTGACTCCGTTTTAACCTTCGCAAGGACCGGGCGTAGCCACACTTGGTTCAACTAAAGTTGGAGAAACTATCACCCACAAGCCACCTCTGTGCAAAGCACGTCGGGAGAACCGGTCTCGCGTAAGCGTACGCGTAATGTTGGTCTGGGCCGCTTCATCTAACAATACCGCCGAACCAAAGTATGACATGCTGGTATGCAGTATGACTTATATCGCCCACAACTCACTTGTGTTCTACTCGTGCATATAACATCAACATATAAAACCTAGGCTCGGATGCCACTGTTAGGTTTCGTAGTAATTTCAAAATTTTCCTACGCACACGCAAGATCATGTGATTCATAGCAACGAGAGGGGGGAGTGTGATCTACATACCTAGTAGATCGACAACGGAAGCGTTTAGTTGATGTAGTCGTACGTCTTCACGATCCGACCGATCAAGCACCGAAACTACGGCACCTCCGAGTTCTAGCACACGTTCAGCTCGATGACGATCCCCGGACTCCGATCCAGCAAAGTGTCGGGGAAGAGTTCCGTCAGCACGATGGCGTGGTGACGATCTTGATGTGCTACAGCAGCAGGGCTTCGCCTAAACTCCGCTACAGTATTATCGAGGATTATGGTGGCTGGGGGCGCCGCACACGGCTAAGGAAAAGATCACGTGGATCAACTTGTGTATGTCTGGGGTGCCCCTGCCTCTGTATATAAAGGACTAGAGGGGGGAGGCTGGCCGGCCAAGGAGGGCGCGCCAGGAGAGTCCTACTCCCTCTGGGAGTAGGATTCCCCCCCCCCAATCCTAGTTGGAATAGGATTCGCGGAGGGGGGGAAAGAGAGAGAGGGGCCGGCCCCCTCTCCTTGTCCTATTCGGACCAAGGGAGGGGAGGGGCACGCGGCCCATGTAGGGCTGCCTCTTCTCTTTTCCACTAAGGCCCATCATGGCCCATTTAGCTCCCGGGGGGTTCCGGTAACCTCCCGGTACTCCGGTAAAATCCTGATTTCACCCGGAACACTTCCGGTATCCAAACATAGGCTTCCAATATATCAATCTTTATGTCTCGACCATTTCGAGACTCCCCGCCATGTCCGTGATCACATCCGGTACTACGAACAAACTTCGGTACATCAAAATGCATAAACTCATAATATAACTGTCATTGTAACCTTAAGCGTGCGGACCCTACGGGTTCGAGAACAATGTAGACATGACCGAGACATGTCTCCAGTCAATAACCAATAGCGGGACCTGGATGCCCATATTGGCTCCTACATATTCTACGAAGATCTTTATCGGTCAGACCGCATAACAACATACGTCGTTCCCTTTGTCATCGGTATGTTACTTGCCCGAGATTCGATCGTCGGTATTCCAATACCTAGTTCAATCTCGTTACCGACAAGTCTCTTTACTCGTTCTGTAATACATCATTCCGCAACTAACTCATTTAGTTGCAATGCTTGCAAGGCTTAAGTGATGTGCATTACCGAGAGGGCCCGGAGATACCTCTCCGACAATCGGAGTGACAAAACCTAATCTCGAAATACGCCAACCCAACATGTACCTTTGGAGACACCTGTAGTACTCCTTTATAATCACCCAGTTACGTTGTGACGTTTGGTAGTACCCAAAGTGTTCCTCCGGTAAACGGGAGTTGCATAATCTCATAATTATAGGAACATGTATAAGTCATGAAGAAAGCAATAGCAACATACTAAACGATCGGGTGCTAAGCTAATGGAATGGGTCATGTCAATCAGATCATTCTCTCAATGATGTGATCCCGTTGATCAAATAACAACTCATTGTTCATGGTTAGGAAACATAACCATCTTTGATTAACGAGCTAGTCAAGTAGAGGCATACTAGTGACACTTTGTTTGTCTATGTATTCACACATGTATTATGTTTCCGGTTAATACAATTCTAGCATGAATAATAAACATTTATCATGATTATAAGGAAATAAATAATAACTTTATTATTGCCTCTAGGGCATATTTCCTTCACCAGCTTCGGCCGGTTCTAGCCCCGTCAGGAGGCTTCCCTGACTGGGGGCCCTGGTCTTCAGCTTGGATGCGGTGAGGGGCGGCGTTTTGCACGGATTCGGCCCGACGCTCGTTCTGGAGTGTCGAGATGGAGTGCAAGTGCTCCGGCTCGACTCTTGGTGATGTGCTTCAGTCGCGCGGTGGAGATCTGCGGTTTTCGGGGCGGCGGCCCCAGATTTGGTGGTGGCGGCTTTGGCCAGGGGGCGGTGAGTGTTTGGTCGTGGCGGGTCGAGGGATCCCGTGGCCAGATCGGAGTCGGACGGTAGGCGGACCCGGGTTCTGGCAGCATTGTGGTTGCTGGCCTGGTGGTCGCGCAGGACGGCCTCAGTTGGGGCGGGCACTAGAGGGAGGTGCTCTGCGAGGTTTGGTGGGCAGGGTTCGTGGCCGGCCGGTTCGGGCAGTTGGTGGTCGAGCTTCACCAGGAGAAATCCTATCTCCAGCTTTGCTGGATATGGCGACGGCGACGCCCGCGGGCGTCGTGCTCTTTCTTGAAAGCGTCGCTGATGTGTGTTGTTCCTCCCCTCCTCCCCGTGGCCATAGCTCTAGAGGGAAACCTCAGATCTGCAAGATTGGGCGATGAAGGCGTCGTCACGTCTTCTACCTCCTTGGGGACATCGTCTCGGAGCTGGCTACAACTAGAGACCAGTGGATGGCGGCATCTTCGCCGCGTGGTTTGCTGAGGCGGACGTTTCGAGGGCGCTGATTTCTGTTTGGTAACGACAATGGCGTCGAGAGAAGCATGGGTTGCGGCTCGGGCTTCGGTAGTCGGGTCTTCCTGGCGTGTCCGAGGTGCTCTTTCGTGAGTTGCTTGGTTGTTTTGAAGTGGAGTTGCGGTGGAGCGAGTCCAGGCGGCGACGATGACAAACGCTCTATGGTCGTTTGCGGCGGGCACGGTCGGCACAAGGCCTGCATATTTCCCAGGTGATGCTCGTCGTCGAAGTCGGAGCTGTCAATTGTTTGTGCGTGTGGTCATTTGTTGGCATGTGCCGTCGTGTTTTCTGTTGCATGTCGGTGGTCAGGTTGGCCGGTAGTGCCCATGTGTTTATGGGTTGGATGTATGGGTTTTAGTCCGGTTTTTTTGTCAATGAACCGGACAATTCTCACTTCTTCTTAATCAATGAAAATAGCAAGTATTTTGTCTTGTTTAAAAAAAACAAGCAAGGATATAGACCACTATAAATGCTCTGAGCAAGAAAAAGGTGGGATGATCTAGTCCGTTAATGACGCATGTGGTCACGGGTCCTATATATGCACGGCTATCATGTGTTTTTAACCTTCATCCTTGGAATCTAATCTTCGAGTAGGAATTCACGTGCCACACACTGATTAACTTGGACCGGAAAACTGAAGATTGAATGGCTACCGTTTTGAGTCATGTGCATTTCGTTGGAGCTTAAAACAAGAAGATTACAAATGAATTTATATAGGGCTTCCTTTGGTATACAGGAATTTTATAATAATTTACGAACTTTGTAAAAAAATATGATAACCCTTTAGTTTGTAGGAATATAATGATATTTCTGTGCAAGATAGGACTTAATTCTTTGTATTTTATGAGGACAGAGTTTTGAATGAAAAAAATGTACAGTTCCTCTGAATGATATTCTTCATATAACATACAAGTTTAAGTCTTTCAATCTAACTAGTAATAATGTACGTGCAATGTACGTCTTAGGTAGGATATTAGTGACACGTTATATTAGGTAAGGTATATTTGTGGCACATTAATATTTGGTAAGATATTAATTACTTTCTTCACGGAAATGGTAAGATATTAATTACATAGCAGATTTCATGGGAAGCGTTGAGTCTAAACATATTTATAACCATTCACAGTGATGGGTAATAAGAGTGTTAAACGTGTTTGGTGCTCAACATTGGAGCGATTTAAACCGCTAGATCACATGATTTGACGATAAAGATGGTTCGGATCTGTCCCTTTGGATCTTTTTATATTGGTATATAGTTAAGGGCATTTCTAAGGCGGACTCTCAAACCTTCCACAAGCGTCCGGACACAGTTTGCCATCAAATATCGGTCCGTCGAACGGTCAGACGTACTTTTTTCTGACAAATCCGAGACAAACGTGAGGGCTTTACATGAGTCTGGACATGTGTCTGACAAATCAAAAACCACCACATACCTCTCCTCCCTGTCCAGATGGCAGAAGGTCGCGCTGCTATTTAGCTGATGCATGTTGCTTTGGCGAAAAGTGATCGGATAGCATGTTGTTTGGCGGAAGGTTATAGAATGCATATATGTTGTTCGGCGGAAGGTTTAGCATGTAGTTTTTTTAGAACGGTTTAGCATGTACTTCCTACGTTCCTAAATATTTATTTTTCTAAAGATTTCAATAAATGGTTACATACGAAGCAAAATGAATGAATCTACACTTTAAAATATGTTTAGATACATTCATATGTGATAGTTTATTTAAAATCTCTGAAAATACAAATATTTATGAACGGAGGAAGTAGTTGGAGGAAGGTTCAAACATGCATGCATGATGTTGGCGGAATGTTTACACTTTTTTTAAGTGCTTTTATTCATGTAAAATTAATTGCTGCCAATATATTTGACAGATAATTGTTGCTGTTTGGCGGAAAGCAGAGGGATAGTTGAGGTATAGTGTTGGATGGAGTATTCGTGTCCGGACACTAGTTCATACTAATTTTTGGACAAATACTGTGTCCATTTGTAGGTGGGCGCTGAAGATGCCCTAAGGAAGGTAAAATACAGATTCTCAATTAGTTATAAAGCACGAACAATTTTAAGGACACACTACATACCGAGCATGCACCATACCTTGTGACTCCTTCTCTTGTTTTCTTACAAGCTGAAATCATAAGATTTATGTGGCGCTTGTCACGGTCTAGAATCCTAGGCAGTTTGTGAAGGAAATATGCCCTATAGACAATAATAAAGTTATTATTTTATATTTCTTTATACCATGATAAATGTTTATTATTCATGCTAGAATTGTATTAACCGGAAACTTGATACATGTGTGGATACATAGACAAAACATCGTGTCCTTAGTAAGTCTCTATTAGACTAGCTCGTTAATCAAAGATGGTTAAGTTTCCTAACCATAGACATGTGTTGTCATTTGATGAACGGGATCACATCATTAGGAGAATGATGTGATGGACAAGACCAATCCGTTAGCTTAGCATAATGATCGTTAAGTTTTATTGCCATTGCTTTCTTCATGTCATATACATATTCCTTTGACTATGAGATTATGCAACTCCCGGATACCGGAGGAATACCTTGTGTGCTATCAAAAGTCACAACATAACTGGGTGATTATAAAGATGCTCTACATATATCTCCGAAGGTGTTTGTTGGGTTGGCATAGATCGAGATTAGGATTTGTCACTCCGAATATCGGAGAGGTATCTTTGGGCTCTCTCGGTAATGCACATCATAATAAGACTTGCAAGCAACGTGACTAATGAGTTAGTTGCGGAATGATGCATTACAAAACGAGTAAAGAGACTTGTCGACAACGAGATTGAACTAGGTATGAAGATACCAACGATCGAATCTCGGGCAAGTAACATACCGATGACAAAGGGAATAACGTATGTTGTCATTACAGTACGACCGATGGAGATCGTCGTAGAATATGTGGCAACCAATATGAGCATCCAGGTTCCGCTATTGGTTATTGATCGGAGAGATGTCTTGGTCATGTCTACATAGTTCTCTAACCCATAGGGTCCGCATGCTTAAACGTTCGATGACGATTTTGTATTATATGAGTTATGTGATTTGGTGACCGAATGTTGTACGAAGTCCTGTATGAGATTACGGACATGATGAGGAGTCTAGAAATGATCGAGAGGTAAAGATTCATATATAGGACGATAGTATTCGGACACCGAAGTGTTCCGGGGGTACCGGGTAGGTATCGGGTCACCGAAAGGGGTTTCGGGCAACCCCCGGCAAGCTATATGGGCCTAATGGGCCAAGGGAGGGCCAGACCAGCCCCAAAAGGGGCTGGTGCGCCCCCTATAGGCCGAATAGGAGGAGAAGGAAATGAAGAGAAGCGAGAAGGAAAGGGGAGGATTCGGCCTCCCCCTTTCCTTTCCCTCCCCCTCTCTTTCCTTCCCCCTCCGATGGATATGGAAGGGGGGAGGCCGACTTGGAGGAGGTGCCCAAGTAGGATTACTACTACTTGGGGCGCCCCTTGCAGTCTGTCTCCCTCTTCCACCTATATATATGGGGGCACCGCTAGAACACACAACATTGATTCCTAGCCATGTGCGGCGCCCCCCCTCCACAGTTTACGCCTCCCGTCATATTGTCGTAGTGCTTAGGCGAAGCCCTGCGCGGATCACTTCACCATCACCGTCACCCACGCTGTCGTGCTGACGAAACTCTCCCTCGACACTTTGCTGGATCAAGAGTTTGAGGGATGTCATCGAGCTGAACGTGTGCAGAACTCGGAGGTGTCGTATGTTCGGTGCTTGATCAATCGGAACGAGAAGAAGTTCGACTACATCAACCGCGTTGTCAAACGCTTCTGCTTTCGGTCTACGTGGGTACGTAGACACACTCTCCCCTCTCGTTGCTATGCATCTTCTAGATAGATCTTGCGTGAGCGTAGGAAATGTTTTGAAATTGCATGCTACGTTCCCCAACAATGGCATCCGAGCTAGGTCTATGCGTAGATGATATGCACGAGTAGAACACAAAGAGTTGTGGGCGGTGATAGTCATACTGCTTACCACCAATGTCTTATTTCGATTCGTCGGTATTGTTGGATGAAGCGGCTCGGGCCAACCTTACATGACCACGTTCATGAGACCAGTTCCACCGACAGACATGCAACTAGTTTTGCATAAAGGTGGCTGGCGGGTGTCTGTTTCTCCAACTTTAGTTGAATCAAATTTGACTGCGGCCGGTCCTTGTTGAAGGTTTAAACAGCAAACTTGATAAATTGCCATTGTGGTTTTGATGCGTAGGTAAGAACGGTTCTTACTCGAAGCCCATAGCGGCCACGTAAAACTTGCAACAACAAAGTAGAGGACGTCTAACTTGTTTTTGTTGGAAATATGCCCTAGAGGCAATAATAAATTGATTATTATTATATTTCCTTGTTCATGATAATCGTTTATTATCCATGCTAGAATTGTATTGATAGGAAACTCAGATACATGTGTGGATACATAGACAACACCATGTCCCTAGTAAGCCTCTAGTTGACTAGCTCGTTGATCAATAGATGGTTACGGTTTCCTGACCATGGACATTGGATGTCGTTGATAACGGGATCACATCATTAGGAGAATGATGTGACGGACAAGACCCAATCCTAAGCATAGCACTAGATCGTGTAGTTCGTATGGTAAAGCTTTTCTAATGTCAAGTATCATTTCCTTAGACCATGAGATTGTGCAACTCCCGGATACCGTAGGAGTGCTTTGGGTGTGCCAAACGTCACAACGTAACTGGGTGGCTATAAAGGTACACTACGGGTATCTCCGAAAGTATCTGTTGGGTTGGCATGAATCAAGACTGGGATTTGTCACTCCGTGTGACGGAGAGGTATCTCTGGGCCCACTCGGTAGGACATCATCATAATGTGCACAATGTGATCAAGGAGTTGATCACGGGATGATGTGTTACGGAACGAGTAAAAGAGACTTGCCGGTAACGAGATTGAACAAGGTATCGGGATACCGACGATCGAATCTCGGGCAAGTATCGTACCGCTAGACAAAGGGAATTGTATACGGGATTGATTAAGTCCTTGACATCGTGGTTCATCCGATGAGATCATCGTGGAACATGTGGGAGCCAACATGGGTATCCAGATCCCGCTGTTGGTTATTGACCGGAGAACGTCTCGGTCATGTCTGCATGTCTCCCGAACCCGTAGGGTCTACACACTTAAGGTTCGATGACGCTAGGGTTATAAAGGAAGTTTGTATGTGGTTACCGAATGTTGTTCGGAGTCCCGGATGAGATCCCGGACGTCACGAGGAGTTCCGGAATGGTCCGGAGGTAAAGATTTATATATGAGAAGTCCTGTTTTGGTCACCGGAAAGGTTTCGGGGTTTATCGGTAATGTACCGGGACCACCGGGAGGGTCCCGGGGGTCCACCAAGTGGGGCCACCAACCCCGGAGGCTTGTGTGGGCTAAGTGTGGGAGGGGACCAGCCCCAGGTGGGCTGGTGCACCCCCCCACAAGGGCCCAAGGCGCCTAAGAGGTGGGAAGGGGGCAAACCCTAAAGGGGTATGGGCCTTAGGGCCCATGCTGGTGCGCCTCCCTCTCCCCTCCCCTCTTGGCCGCCTCCCCTTTCCCATCTAGGTCTGCCGCCCCCCCTAGGGGTGGGAACCCTAGAGGGGGCGCACCCTCCTCTCTCTCCCCTATATATAGTGAGGCCTAGGGGCTGCCCATAACACACGATCTGATCTCTGCCTGTTGGTGCAGCCCTCCCTCTCTTTCTCCTCATATCTCGCGGTGCTTGGCGAAGCCCTGCAGGATTGCCACGCTCCTCCATCACCACCATGCCGTTGTGCTGCTGCTAGATGGAGTCTTCCTCAACCTCTCCCTCTCTCCTTGCTGGATCAAGGCATGGGAGACATCACCGGGCTGTACGTGTGTTGAACGCGGAGGTGCCGTCCGTTCGGCACTAAGATCATCGGTGATTTGGATCACGACGAGTATGACTCCATCAACCCCGTTCTCTTGAACGCTTCCGCATAGCGATCTACAAGGGTATGTAGATGCACTCTCCTTCCCCTCGTTGCTAGTCTCTCCATAGATAGATCTTGGTGACACGTAGGAAAATTTTGAATTTATGCTACGTTCCCCAATAGTGGTATCAGAGCTAGGTCTATGCGTAGTTTCTATGCAGGAGTAGAACACAAAGTAGTTGTGGATGTTGATTTTGTTCAATATGCTTACCGTTACTAGTGCAATCTTGATTCGGTGGCATTGTAGGATGAAGCGGCCCGGACCGACCTTACACGTACTCTTACGTGAGACTGGTTCCACCGACTGACATGCACTAGTTGCATAAGGTGGCTAGCGGGTGTCTGTCTCTCCCACTTTAGTCGGATCGGATTCGATGAAAAGGGTCCTTATGAAGGGTAAATAACAATTGGCATATCACGTTGTGGTCTTTGCGTAGGTAAGAAACGTTCTTGCTAGAAACCCATAGCAGCCACGTAAAACATGCAAACAACAATTAGAGGACGTCTAACTTGTTTTTGCAGGGTTTGCTATGTGATGTGATATGGCCAAAATGATGTGATGAATGATATATGTGATGTATGAGATTGATCATGTTCTTGTAATAGGAATCACGACTTGCATGTCGATGAGTATGACAACCGGCAGGAGCCATAGGAGTTATCTTAATTTATTTATGACCTGCGTGTCAACATAAACGTCATGTAATTACTTTACTTTATTGCTAACCGTTAGCTATAGTAGTAGAAGTAATAGTTGACGAGACAACTTCATGAAGACACGATGATAGAGATCATGATGATGGAGATCATGGTGTCATGCCGGTGACAAGATGATCATGGAGCCCCAAGATGGATATCAAAGGAGCTATATGATATTGGCCATATCATGTCACTATTATTTGATTGCATGTGATGTTTATCATGTTTATACATCTTGTTTACTTAGAACGACGGTACTAAATAAGATGATCCCTCACTAAAATTTCAAGAAGGTGTTCCCCCTAACTGTGCACCGTTGCGAAAGTTCGTCGTTTCGAAGCACCACGTGATGATCGGGTGTGATAGATTCTTACGTTCACATACAACGGGTGTAAGACAGATTTACACACGCGAAACACTTAGGTTGACTTGACGAGCCTAGCATGTACAGACATGGCCTCAGAACACAAGAGACCGAAAGGTCGAGCATGAGTCGTATGGTAGATACGATCAACATGAAGATGTTCACCGATGATGACTATTCCGTCTCACGTGATGATCGGACACGGCCTAGTTGACTCGGATCATGTAATCACTTAGATGACTAGAGGGATGTCTATCTGAGTGGGAGTTCATAAGATGAACTTAATTATCCTGAACATAGTCAAAAGGTCTTCGCAAATTATGTCGTGGCTCACGTTTCTGTTCTACTGTTTAGATATGTTCCTAGAGAAAATTTAGTTGAAAGTTGATAGTAGCAATTATGCGGACTAGGTTCGTAAACTGAGGATTGTCCTCATTGCTTCATAGAAGGATTATGTCCTTAATGCACCGCTTAGTGTGCTGAACCTCGAACGTCATCTGTGGATGCTGCGAACATCTGACATACACATTTTGATAACTACGTGATAGTTCAGTTAAACGGTTTAGAGTTGAGGCACCGAAGACGTTTTGAAACGTCGCGAAACATATGAGATGTTTCGAGGGCTGAAATTGGGATTTCAGTCTCGTGCCCACGTCAAAAGGTATAAGACCTCCGACGATTTTCTTAGCCTACAAACTAAGGGAGAAAAGCTCAATTGTTGAGCTTGTGCTCAGATTGTCTAAGTACAACAATCGCTTGAATCGAGTGGGAGTTGATCTTCCATATGAAATAGTGATGGTTCTCCGAAGTCATTACCACCAAGCTGCTAGAGCTTCATGATGAACTATGATATATCAGGGACATATATGATGATCCTTGAGATATTCGCGATGTTTGACACCGCGAAAGTAGAAATCAAGAAGGAGCATCAATTGTTGATGGTTGGTGAAACCACTAGTTTCAAGAAGGGCAAGGGAGCAAAGGGATACTTCATGAAACGGCAATTCAGCTGCTGCTCTAGTGAACAAACCCAAGGTTGAACCCAAACCCGAGACTGAGTGCTTCTGTAATAAGGGGAACAGCCACTGGAGCAGAATTACCCTAGATACTTGGTAGATGAGAAGGCTGGCAAGGTCGATAGAAGTATATTGGATATACATTGTGTTGATGTGTACTTTACTAGTACTCCTAGTAGCACCAGGGTATTAGATACCGGTTCGGTTGCTAAGTGTTAGTAACTCGAAACAAAAGGCTACGGAATAAACGGAGACTAGCTAAAGGTGAGCTGACGATATGTGTTGGAAGTGTTTCCAATGTTGATATGATCAAGCATCGCACGCTCCCTCTACCATCGAGATTGGTGTTAAACCTGAATAATTGTTATTTGGTGTTTGCGTTGAGCATAGACATGATTGGATTATGACTATCGCAATACGGTTATTCATTTAAAGAGAATAATAGTTACTCTGATTATTTGAATAATACCTTCAATGGTCTTGCACCTAAAATGAATGGTTTATTGAATCTCGATCGTAGTGATACACATGTTCATGCCAAAAGATATAAGATAGTAATGATAGTACCACCTACTTGTGGCACTGCCACGTAAGTCATATCGGTATAAAACGCATGAAGAAGCTCCATGTTGATGGATCTTTGGGCTCACTCGTTTTTGAAAGGTTTGAGACATGCGAACCATGTCTATTGGTGTATATGCATGAAGAAACTCCATGCAAATGGACCGTTTGGACTCACTTGATTTTGAATCATTTGAGACATGCAAATCATACCACATGGGCAAGATGACTGAAAGCCTCGTTTTTCAGTAAAATGGAACTAGAAAGCAACTTGTTGGAAGTAATACATTTTGATGTGTGGAGTCCCATGAGTGCTGAGGCGTGTAGTGGACATCGTTATGTTCTTACTTCACAGATGGTTTGAGTAGATGTTGGGCACATTTACTTGATGAATCACGAGTCTGAATTATTGAAAGGTTCAAGTAATTTCAGGGTGAAGTTGAAAGATCGTCGTGACAAGAGGATAAAAGATCTATGATATGATCATAGAGATGAATATCTGAATTACGAGTTTGGCACAGAATTAAGACATTGTGGAAATTGTTTCACAACTAATACAGCCTGGAACACCATAATGTGATGGTGTGTCCGAACATCATAACTGCACCCTATTGGATATGATGCATACCATGATGTCTCTTGTCGAATTACCATGATAGTTTATGGGTTAGGCATTAAAGACAACCACATTCACTTTAAATAGGGCACCACGTAATTTCGATGAGATGACACCATATGAACTATGGTTTAGAGAAACCTAAGCTATCATTTCTTAAAGGTTTGGGGCTGCGACGCTTATGTGAAAAAGTTTCAGGCTGATAAGCTCGAACCCAAAGCGGATAAATGCATCTTCATAGGACACCCAAAACAGTTGGGTATACCTCCTGTCTCAGATCCGAAAGCAATAAGGGATTGTTTCTAGAATCGGGTCCTTTCTCGAGGAAAAGTTTCTCTCGAAAGAATTGAGTGGGAGGATGGTGGAGACTTGATGAGGTTATTGAACCGTCTCTTCAACTAGTGTGCGGCAGGGCACAAGAAGTTGTTCCTATGGCACCTACACCAATTGAAGTGGAAGCTTATGATAGTGATCATGAAACTTCAGATCAAGTCACTACCAAACCTCGTGGGATGACAAGGATGCGTACTACTTCAGAGTGGTACGTAATCCTGTCTTGGAAGTCATGTTGCTAGACAACAATGAAACTACGAGCTATGGAGAAGCGATGGTGGGCCCGGATTCCGATAAATGGCTCGAGGCCATAAAATCCGAGAGAGGATCCATTTATGAAAACAAAGTGTAGACTTTGCAAGAACTACTTGATGGTCGTAAGGTTGTTAGGTACATATGGATTTTAAAAGGAAGACGGACAATGATGGTGAATGTCACCATTAAGAAAGCTCGACTTGTCGTTAAGATGTTTTCCGACAAGTTCAAAGAGTTGACTACGATGAGACTTTCTCACTCGTAGCGATGCTAAGAGTCTGTTGGAATTATATTAGCGATTACTGCATTATTTATGAAATCTTGCAGATAGGATGTCAAAACATTGTTTCCTCGACGATTTTCTTGAGGAAAGGTTGTATGTGATACAACCGGAAGGTTTTGTCAATCCTGAAAGATGCTAATAAGTATGCAAAGCTCCAGCAATCCTTCTACGGACTGGAGTAAGCATCTCGGAGTTGGAATGTATGCTTTGATGATGATCAAAGATTTTGGGTGTATACAAGGTTTATGAGAAACTTGTATTTCAAAATAAGTGAGTGGGAGCACTATAGAATTTCTGATAAGTATATGTTGTTGACATATTATGGATCAGAAATGACGTAGAATTTCTGGAAAGCATATAGGGTTATTTGGAAAGTGTTTTTCAATGGAAAGCCTGGATTAAGCTACTTGAACATTGAGCATCAAGATCTATAAGGATAGATCAAAACTCTTAATGGTACTTTCAAATGAGCACATACCTTGACATAATCTTGAAGGTGTTCAAGATGGACCAGTCAAAGAAGGAGTTCTTGCCTGAGTTGTAAGGTATGAAGTTAAGACTTAAAGCTCGACCACGGCAGTGGAAAGAGGAAGGACGAAGGTCGTCCCCTATGCTTTTGTCATAGGCTCTATACGTTATGCCATGCTGAGTACCGCACCTGATGTGTGCCTTGCCACATATCTGGCAGGAGGGTACAAAGGTAATCTAGGAGTAGATCACCAGATAGCGGTCTAAATTATCCTTAGAGGAATATGGATATGTTTCTCGGTTATGGAGGTGATAAAGAGTTCGATGTAAAGAGTTACGTCGATGCAAGCTTAACACCTATCCGGATAGCTCTGAGTAGAGATACCGGATACGTATAATGGAGCAACAATTTAGAATAGCTCCAAGTAGAACAGTTATTTGAAATGACTCCAAATATAGCGTAGTAGCTGCATCTACAAGATGACATAGAGATTTGCGAAGTACATACGGATCTGAAAGATTCAGACCCGTTGACTATAACATCTCTCACAAGCATAACATGATCAAACCCAGAACTCATCGAGTGTTAATCACATGGTAATGTGAACTAGATTATTGACTCTAGTAAACTCTTTGGGTGTTAGTCACATGGGGATGTGACCTTGAGTGTTAATCACATATCTATGTGAACTAGATTATTTACTCTAGTGCAAGTGGGAGACTGTTGGAAATATGCCCTAGAGGCAATAATAAATTGATTATTATTATATTTCCTTGTTCATGATAATCGTTTATTATCCATGCTAGAATTGTATTGATAGGAAACTCAGATACATGTGTGGGTACATAGACAACACCATGTCCCTAGTAAGCCTCTAGTTGACTAGCTCGTTGATCAATAGATGGTTACGGTTACCTGACCATGGACATTGTATGTCGTTGATAACGGGATCACATCATTAGGAGAATGATGTGACGGACAAGACCCAATCCTAAGCATAGCACTAGATCGTGTAGTTCGTATGCTAAAGCTTTTCTAATGTCAAGTATCATTTCCTTAGACCATGCGATTGTGCAACTCCCAGATACCGTAGGAGTGCTTTGGGTGTGCCAAATGTCACAAGTAACTGGGTGGCTATAAAGGTACACTACGGGTATCTCCGAAAGTGTCTGTTGGGTTGGCACGAATCAAGACTGGGATTTGTCACTCCGTGTGACGGAGAGGTATCTCTGGGCCCACTCGGTAGGACATCATCATAATGTGCACAATGTGATCAAGGAGTTGATCATGGGATGATGTGTTACGGAACGAGTAAAAGAGACTTGCCGGTAACGAGATTGAACAAGGTATCGGGATACCGACGATCGAATCTCGGGCAAGTATCGTACCGCTAGACAAAGGGAATTGTATACGGGATTGATTAAGTCCTTGACATCGTGGTTCATCCGATGAGATCATCGTGGAACATGTGGGAGCCAACATGGGTATCCAGATCCCGCTGTTGGTTATTGACCGGAGAACGTCTCGGTCATGTCTGCATGTCTCCCGAACCCGTAGGGTCTACACACTTAAGGTTCGATGACGCTAGGGTTATAAAGGAAGTTTGTATGTGGTTACCGAATGTTGTTCGGAGTCCCGGATGAGATCCTGGACGTCACGAGGAGTTCCGGAATGGTCCGGAGGTAAAGATTTATATATGGGAAGTCCTGTTTTGGTCACCGGAAAGGTTTCGGGGTTTATCGGTAATGTACCGGGACCACCAGGAGGGTCCCGGGGGTCCACCAAGTGGGGCCACCAACCCCGGAGGCTTGTGTGGGCTAAGTGTGGGAGGGGACCAGCCCCAGGTGGGCTGGTGCGCCCTCCCACAAGGGCCCAAGGCGCCTAAGAGGTGGGAAGGGGGCAAACCCTAAAGGGGTATGGGCCTTAGGGCCCATCCTGGTGCGCCTCCCTCTCCCCTCCCCTCTTGGCCGCCTCCCCTTTCCCATCTAGGGCTGCCGCCCCCCTAGGGGTGGGAACCCTAGAGGGGGCGCACCCTCCTCCCTCTCCCCTATATATAGTGAGGCCTAGGGGCTGCCCATAACACGCGATCTGATCTCTGCCTGTTGGTGCAGCCCTCCCTCTCTTTCTCCTCATATCTCGCGGTGCTTGGCGAAGCCCTGCAGGATTGCCACGCTCCTCCATCACCACCATGCCGTTGTGCTGCTGCTGGATGGAGTCTTCCTCAACCTCTCCCTCTCTCCTTGCTGGATCAAGGCATGGGAGACGTCACCGGGCTGTACGTGTGTTGAACGCGGAGGTGCCGTCCGTTCGGCACTAGGATCATCGGTGATTTGGATCACGACGAGTACGACTCCATCAACCCCGTTCTCTTGAACGCTTCCGCATAGCAATCTACAAGGGTATGTAGATGCACTCTCCTTCCCCTCGTTGCTAGTCTCTCCATAGATAGATCTTGGTGACACGTAGGAAAATTTTGAATTTATGCTACGTTCCCCAACAGTTTTTGCAAGGCGTGTTATGATGTGATATACGTTATTGTATGAGATGATCATGTTTTCTAAAAGTTATCGGCAACTGGCAGGAGCCTTATGGTTGTCGCTTTATTGTATGAAATTCAAATGCCATGTAATTGCTTTACTTTATCACTATGCGTTAGCGATAGTTGTAGAAGCAATAGTTGGCGAGATGACCACGACGCTATGATGGAGATCAAGGTGTCAAGCCGGTGACGATGGAGATCTTTTGGAGATGGAGATCAAAGGCACAAGATGATGATGGCCATATCATGTCACATATTTTGATTGCATGTGATGTTTATCTTTTATGCATCTTATTTTGCTTAGTTCGTCAGTAGCATTATAAGATGATCCTTCACTAAAATTTCAAGGTATAAGTGTTCTACCTGAGTATGCACCGTTGCGTCAGTTCGTCATGCTGAGACACCATGTGATGATCGGGTGTGATAAGCTCTACGTTCACATACAATGGGTGCAAGACAGTTTTGCACATACGGAATACTCGGGTTAAACTTGACGAGTCTAGCATGTACACACATGCATGGCCTCGGAACACTGGAGACTGAAAGGTCGAATGTGAATTATATAGTAGATATGATCAATATAGAGATGTTCACCATTGAAAACTACTCCATCTCACGTGATGATCGGACATGGTTTAGTTGATATGGATCATGTGATCATTTAGATGACTCGAGGGATGTCTATCTAAGTGGGAGTTGTTAAGTAATATGATTAATTGAACTTAATTTATCATGAACTTAGTCCTGATAGTATTTTCATATCTATGTTATAGATCAATAGCTCGTGTATAGCTCCCTTGTTTGATATGTTCCTAGAGAAAACTAAGCTGAAAGATGATAGTAGCAATGATGCGGACTTGGTCCATGATCTGAAGATTATCCTCGTTGCTGCACAGAAGAATTATGTCGTTGATGCATCGCTAGGTGACTGACCTATTGCAGGAGCAAATGCAGACATTATGAACGTTTGACAAGCTCGGTATGATGACTACTTGATAGTTTAGTGCACCATGCTTTACGGCTTAGAGCCGGGACTTCAAAAATGTTTTGAACGCCACAGAGCATATGAGATGTTCCAAGAGTTGAAATTGGTATTTCAGACTCATGCCCATGTCGAGAGGTTTGAGACCTCTGACAAGTACTTTGCCTACAAGATGGAGGAGAATGGCCCAACCAGTGAGCATGTACTCAGAATGTGTGGGTAGTACAATCTCTTGAATCAAGTGGGAGTTAATCTTCCAGATAAGATAGTGATTGACAGAGTTCTCTAGTCACTATCACCAAGCTACTAGAACTTTGTGATGAACTATAATATGCAAGGGATGACGAAAACGATTCCCGAGCTCGTCGCGATACTGAAATTAGCGAAGGTGGAAATCAAGAAAAAGCATCAAGTGTTGATGGTTGACAAGACTAGTTTCAAGAAAAAGGGCAAAGGAAAAGAAAGGGAACTTCAAGAAGAATGACAAGCAAGTTGCCACTCCCGTGAAGAAACCCAAAGCTAGACCTACTGAAACCGAGTGCTTCTACTGCAAAGGGAATGGTCACTGGAAGCGGAACTACCCCAAATACTTGGCGGATAATAAGGATGGCAAAGTGAACAAAGGTATATTTGATATACATGTTTTTGATGTGTACTTTACTGGTGTTCATAGTAACCCCAGGGTATTTGATACTGTTTGAGTTGCTAAGATTAGTAACTCAAAACAGGAGTTGCAAAATGAACAAAGACTAGTTAAGGGCGAGGTGACGATGTGTGTTGGAAGTGATTCCAAGGTTGATAAGATCACCATCGCACACTCCCTCTACCTTCAGGATTAGTGTTGAACCTAAATATATGTTATTTGGTGTTTGCGTTGAGCATGAATATGATTGGATCATATTTATTGCAAAACGGTTATTCATTTAAGTCAGAGAATAATTGTTGTTCTGTTTACGTGAATAAAACCTTCTATGGTGATACACCCAGTGTAAATGGTTTATTGAATCTCGATCGTAGTGATACACATATTCATAATATTGATGCTAAAAGATGCAAAGTTGATAATGATAGTGCAACATATTTGTGGCATTGCCGTTTAGATCATATTGGTGTAAAGCGCATGAAGAAACTCCATGCGGATGGACTTTTGGAATCACTTGATTATGAATCATTTGATGCTTGAAACCATGCCTCATGGGCAAGATGATTAAAACTCTGTTCTCTGGAACAATGAAGCGAGCCACTGACTTATTGGAAATAATACATACCGATGTATGTGGTCCGATGAGTGTTGAGGCTCGCGACGGGTATCGTTATTTTCTGACCTTCACAGATGATTTGAGCATATATGGGTACATCTACTTAATGAAACACAAGTCTGAAACATTTGAAAAGTTCAAAGAATTTCAGAGTGAAGTGGAGAATCATCGTAACAAGAAAATAAAGTTTCTACGATCTGATCACGGAGGCAAATATTTGAGTTACGAGTTTGGCCTTCATTTAAAACAATGTGGAATAGTTTCACAACTCACGCCACCTGGAACACCACAGCATAATGGTGTGTCCGAACGTCGTAACCGCACTTTATTAGATATGGTGCGATCTATGATGTCTCTTACCGATTTACCACTATCGTTTTGGGGTTATGCATTAGAGACAGCTGCATTCATGTTAAATAGCGCACCGTCTAAATCCGTTGAGACGACACCGTATGAACTATGGTTTGGCAAGAAACCAAAGATGTCATTTCTTAAAGTTTGGGGTTGTGATGCTTTGAAAAAAATTCATCCTGATAAGCTCGAACCCAAATCGGAGAAGTGCATCTTCATAGGATACCCAAATGAAACTGTTGGGTACACCTTCTATCACAGATCTAAAGGCAAGATTTTTGTTGCTAAGAGTGGATCCTTTCTAGAGAAGGAGTTTCTCTCGAAAGAAGTGACTGGGAGGAAAGTAGAACTTGATGAGGTAATTGTACCTTCTCTCGAACTGGAAAGTAGCTCATCACAGAAATCAGTTCTAGTGATGCCTACACCAACTAGAGAGGATGCTAACGATAATGATCATGAAACTTTAGATCAAGTTACTACTGAACCTCGTAGGTTAACCAAAGCACGTTCCGAACTAGAGTGGTATGGTAATCCTGTTCTGGAAGTCATGTTACTAGACCATGATGAACCTACGAACTATGAGGAAGCGATGATGAGCCCAGATTCGGTTAAATGGCTTGAGGCCATGAAATCTGAGATAGGATCCATGTATGAGAACAAAGTGTGGACTTTGGTAGACTTGCCCGATGATCGACAAGCCATTGAGAATAAACGGATCTTCAAGAGGAAGATGGACGCTGATGATAGTGTTACTATCTACAAAGCTCGGCTTCTCACAAAAATGTTTTGAACAAGTTCAAGGTGTTGACTACGATGAGATTTTCTCACTCGTAGCGATGCTTAAGTCTGTCTGAATCATGTTAGCAATTGCCACATTTTATGAAATCTGGCAAATGGATGTCAAAATTGCATTCCTTAATGGATATCTTAAAGAAGAGTTGTATATGATGCAACCAGAAGGTTTTGTCGATCCTAAAGGTGCTAACAAAGTGTGCAAGCTCCAGTGATCCATTTATGCCGTGGTGCAAGCATCTCGGAGTTGTAATATATGCTTTGATGAGGTGATCAAAGCATATGGTTTTATACAGACTTTCAGAGAAGCCTGTATTTACAAGAAAGTGAGTGGGAGCTCTGTAGCATTTCTAATATTATATGTGGATGACATATTGTTGATCGGGAATGATATATAATTTCTGGATAACATAAAAGGATACTTGAATAAGATTTTTTTCAATAAAAGACCTCGGTGAAGCTGCTTATATATTGAGCATCAAGATCTATATAGATAGATCAAGACGCTTGATAAGACTTTCACAAAGCACATACCTTGACAAGATTTTGAAGGAGTTCAAAATGGACCAGTCAAAGAAAGGGTTCTTACCTGTGTTACAAGGTGTGAAGTTGAGTAAGACTCAAAACCCGATCACGGCAGAATATATAGAGAGAATGAATGTCATTCCCTATGCCTCAGCTATAGATTCTATAAATTATGCTATGTTGTGTACCAAACCTATTGTGTACCTTACCATAAGTTTGGCAAGGGAGTACGATAGTGATCTAGGAGTGGATAACTGGACAGGGGTCAAAATTATCCTTAGTTGCCTAAGAGGACTAAGGAAATATTTCTCGGTTATGGAGGTGATAAAGAGTTCGTCGTAAAGAGTTACATCGATGCAAGATTTGACACTAATCTAGATGACTCCGAGTCTCGATCTGATACATATTGAAAGTGGGAGCAATTAGCTAGAGTATCTCCGTGCAGAGCATTGTAGACATAGAAAATTTGCAAAATACATATGGATCTGAATGTGGCAGACCCGTTGTCTAAACTTCTCTCATAAGAAAAACATGATCCACCTTAGTACTCTTTGGGTGTTAATCATAGAGCGATGTGAACTAGATTATTGACCCTAGTAAACCCTTTTGGGTGTTGGTCACATGGCGATGTGAACTATGGGTATTAATCACATAAAGATGTGAACTATTGGTGTTAACTCACATGGCGATGTGAACTAGATTATTGACTCTAGTGCAAGTGGGAGACTGAAGGAAATATGCCCTAGAGGCATTAATAAAGTTGTTATTTTATATTTCCTTATATCATGATAAATGTTTATTATTCATGCTAGAATTGTATCAACGGGAAACTTGATACATGTGTGGATACATAGAAAAAACACCGTGTCCCTAGTAAGCCTCTACTAGATTAGCTCATTAATCAAAGATGGTTAAGTTTCCTAACCATGGACATGTGTTGTCATTTGATGAACGGGATCACATCATTAGGAGAATGATGCGATGGGAAAGACCCATCCGTTATCTTAGCATAATGATCGTTAAGTTTTGTTGCTATTGTTTTATTCATGTCATATACATATTCCTTTGACTATGAGATTATGCAACTCCCGGATACCTGAGGAATACCTTGTGTGCTATCAAACGTCACAACGTAACTGGGTGATTATCACTACAAAAAAATACACTTCCGTGATGACACGTGTTTGTCACAGTAGGTCACCTTTTCTGTCATGTATGTACATCCATGATGATTTTATGACAGAATCAAGATAGTCATACATGTACTGTCGTAGAAGTGTTCATTGACAATACCAAAATTGTCATCACGGAAGTGTTCACTTCCATGACAATAAATGATGCGTCATGGAATTGCTTTCATCAAGGGTAACCGACACGTGGCATCCACCGTAATGGGTCGTCGTTAAGCTATCGGGTCCGGTTTTGGATCCGATAACCCGTTAACAGCCCGGACCAATGGGGATTTTCCACGTGTAAAATTCTCATTAGCTGGAGGAAACACGTGTCATCTCATCATTGGGTCAGATAGGCCCCTATGATATGTCGACAGGTGCGACGGCCCACCACTGGCCCATTTAGCTTACAAAGGCCGACCCGTTTGACTTGGTCAAAAGTTAGCGGGTCGGCCCATGAAAAGCCTATTAACTGTATGTTCGCAAATAGCCCATTTTATGGCCCGGTAACTCACGACCCGTTAGGGCCTTCCCGAAATCGGCCCAACAATGTCATGTAGGCCGTCGAATATAACACCATCCCGTTTCACTTTCGGCCCATGTATGGCCCACGATGTCTTTCGGCCCATATGAGGCCTTTCGTAACTTTAAGCCCTTTAGTGGCCCACGGTGACTCTAGCCCATAATGAACAGTAAATTTCTTTGTACCCATTAACGGGCCATGATTCACATGGGCCATTTCTAGCCCGTATTAGCTTTCGGCCTACTGACGACCCATACGTTCTTGGGCTCCTTTCCGGCCCTCGATTACTTCTGGCCCGTTACTGGCATGTTCTCCTAATGGGACAAATTTGGCCTGTGGCAAGAATCGGCCCGTTTGTGGCCTGTTAACCCGTTGCGCCGTTTCCAGCCCGTCCTATATTCTGGCCCATTAACGACCTTTTATGCCTGTGACAGTATTAAGCCTTTGCTGTCCTCCGACCTGTTAACGGCCCATTACCGTGCTGGTCCGATACCAACTACGCTCTTTTACGGCCCATGTGGACCCATTTATCCGATGGCCCGAGGCCCACCGATTCTATGGCCCGTTGGAAGCCCATTTATCTGACGGCCCATAGGAGGCCCATGGATCCTACGGCCCGTAGCAGGGTCAAGGTTACCACGGTCCTATATGGCCCATGGTTGTTGCGGCCACTAGAAAACCAAGGAAAAAGAATACTAGGAAATAAATAAGCCCGAAACTAACGCTAGGCTATTAAGGCGATTGCACAGATTACATCCACTGGGCATCAAAGATCGCCACCAGTGCAAATATAGGGAACACCCTACACTATACAAAAATGGCTTGCTATTTTCTTCAACCGGTGGCTGCACGTTAAGAACAAATTTTGTATCGCAACAAAACAAATTACAACCATAAAACAAAAGGAAGGTTGGCATAAAAGTTAATAGTCCGGGAAATAAATGCACCACCAGGAGTTCAGAAACTTAGTTCATTTGATCTGACTGTTACGTTTTCATGCTGTATTGTCCGATGGAGCACCCTTCGCCTTCATTTCTCCTAGGCTCCTGAACAACATAGCAAATGTCTGATAGTTTGGTTTCAAAACCATGCATATCTTGATGACATCGAACAATGTATGTCCTTGTTTCACAAAGGGTGTCTGTTAGGGAATGGACTTGTGTCTGGAGTGCAGGTATAACATTGTTTTGAGCTTGCATATCTTGATCATGAGGCAGTTTGGATGAGATTGCCTTAACAACCAACCCAGTATTACGCAGGAACGTGCTTTTGGCACTGTTAGTGGACATGTACTGACCCATTGCAGCAAGAGGTGACATTGCGGTTATAGTTGCCTCGTCACCTTTAGAAGGTGGTGGTTCCACCATTTTTTCCATAGCTTGCTGAAAAGTTGAGTTTTTACATTAGTAGTACCAGAACAGAAGATATTAAGGAGGCATCAAAACCAAACAAAATAGCTTTGGTCTATATACAGAACTTATTCGGGTGAACCCATGTAAAATATTAGTTGTATTTTACTGCAAAGTACATAATAAAACCAGGTTCCAAACACATGACCATGTACCATGGCTAATTTACTGTCTATTTCTTCACATTATATTGACAGCTAAGGATAAAGAGACAACGTTTATAATATGGTAAGCATAGTATGACATCATTAATATCACGAAACAACTGAGAACAGACAAACAAGCAATTGTAACATTGTGTGGGCAAGTCCAGCACGTAACTAGATTACAGATCAAGATCAAAGGAACATCACTTCTCTCTTTTAAACCTTGTAAGGTGCAATGATACGCTAAGACAATTGTGTATAAAATTGAAAAGAGTAATAGACATTGGCTGCAAACCATGGAGTTCAATGCACAAGTCAGAGTAAGTAGTAGTTAAAAGGCATGAGGATTAAGGACTTACAACATCGGCTTTGACTGGTGTAGTCATGCCCTTCATCTTGCTAGTGTGACAGTCCTTGAAGATTTTCACAGTATTTGGTTCAGGTACTTTTTGGTCCTTGCAGGCTTTCCTCTACATTTGGAACAAGTCAATATAGATATGATAATATGGTATAGCGAAAAGAGTGAAACAACAGCTAATTACAAGAGCCTCGCAGTGTGCAATATAGCTACGAGATCCTGTCGTCTGTTGGAATTTCACTTTCATACGGTTGCCCTTGTTCTTTGAATAGATTACCTACAACAAGATAGATTTGTGAGGCACATGTGTAAATAGGACTTCAACATGTGATCTGATCACATATATATAATGTACTTGATACTTTGGATCACACCAGTGTTTAACGAGGCCTCTCTAGTCTTCATCCGATATATTTTCCACTTGAGATGTTTGGGCAAGTTCACTATTAGCCTTGCCTTCAAAGTGAGTTTTCCTCAAGTTATACTAATACTGTCGCAGAGCAGACTTGAAAACATGGGTGCAATATTGTCTGGTTGCACCATCTTGGCTATCCAACTTGAACCTCATCTGTTGAAAATTATGGGAGTCTCATTATCAGCAACCTAGGAAGTATGGGACAGAGCAGGACGATATTACTAGTTTCCATGCATAACCATACTTACATATAAAATGGTCGAGGAAGGTGTTGAACTGGGTTTCATCTTTGTCATTCCTGTACTGAATCCATGTTGGGAGGATACGTACACGACACCTAACGGCAACCGTTGC
Organism: Triticum urartu; assembly: GCF_056163025.1. Taxonomy (NCBI): domain Eukaryota; kingdom Viridiplantae; phylum Streptophyta; class Magnoliopsida; order Poales; family Poaceae; genus Triticum; species Triticum urartu. The sequence continues at coordinate 513,627,834 of NC_141874.1, forward strand.
CTCTGATACTAACTTGGCTGACTCTGTAGCATCATGTGGCCTTTTTAAACCTGCCTCAAAACTGATCTCCATTCTTCCTCCTCTAGATTTAGTTAACCTATTGAGCATTATCCCTGATGTTTCTTTCCTCTTGTACTTAGGTGCTAGTCCAACAACGAACATAGGAAGTGTTAGTGTACATCAAACTATGAGACTACATATAAAGAAGCATACAACTGTAACTTGACTTCGGCAACTACCTTCTTGCTGTTGAAGCTCACAAAGTTCATCTGATCTTGCCAACTCGTCTTGTGTCAAGAGTGCTTTGGAAGTAGTGTTAGGTGGCAAGGGAGCTTGGGAACATGTTGCTAGCTGAGTTGACAAACGAGTAACTCGTGCAGCTGGTGGTACTTTGGAAGGTGTTGCAACAACTAGGGCTGTCTCTGCTTGTTTGGTGGCAGCTATTTGTTTCTGTTTGGCTGGCTCTGCAACTCGTGTAGCACAGGAAACCCCGTTTGTACAATTTTTTGCTAGACTTTGACCTTCTATTGCACCATCAGTACCAGCAGAATCTGCAGGATTCTTCTGCTTCACTTTCCGTGTGTCCTTAGTACTAACACCATCCCCTGTCATTCTGTGTCCCTTGCTCTTTCTCTGTGCCATGTTAAGTCAAGCCGACAAGAAAAATGAATAACAATTTAGTTCTTCAGAACAAATTGATGTGTGATACAGACGAACTGAACTTTGATGTTAGACAACCACTATTGGAAATATGCCCTAGAGGTAATAATAAATTAGTTATTATTATATTTCATTGTTCATGATAATCGTTTATTATCCATGCTAGAATTGTATTGATAGGAAACTCAGATACATGTGTGGATACATAGACAACACCATGTCCCTAGTAAGCCTAGAGTTGACTAGCTCGTTGATCAATAGATGGTTACGGTTTCCTGACCATGGACATTGGATGTCGTTGATAACGGGATCACATCATTAGGAGAATGATGTGATGGACAAGACCCAATCCTAAGCCTAGCACAAGATCGTGTAGCTCGTATGCTTAAAGCTTTTCTAATGTCAAGTATCATTTCCTTAGACCATGAGATTGTGCAACTTCCGGATACCGTAGGAGTGCTTTGGGTGTGCCAAACATCACAATGTAACTGGGTGGCTATAAAGGTGCACTACGGGTATCTCCGAAAGTGTCTGTTGGGTTGGCACGAATCGAGACTGGGATTTGTCACTCCGTGTAACAGAGAGGTATCTCTGGGCCCACTCGGTAGGACATCATCATAATGTGTACAATGTGACCAAGGAGTTGATCACGAGATGATGTGTTACGAAACGAGTAAAGAGACTTGCCGGTAACGAGAATGAACAAGGTATTAGGATACCGACGATCGAATCTCGGGCAAGTATCGTACCGATAGACAAAGGGAATTGTATACGGGATTGATTGAATCCTTGACATCGTGGTTCATCCGATGAGATCATCGGGGAGCATGTGGGAACCAACATGGGTATCCAGATCCCGCTGTTGGTTATTGACCGGAGAGTTGTCTCGGCCATGTCTGCATGACTCCCGAGCCCGTAGGGTCTACACACTTAAGGTTCGATGACGCTAGGGTTATAGGGAAAGTATGTACGTGGTTACCAAATGTTGTTCGGAGTCCCAGATGAAATCCCGGACGTCACGAGGAGTTCCGGAGTGGTCCGGAGGTAAAGATTTATATATGGGAAGTCCCGTTTTGGTCACCAGAAAAGTTTCGGGTGCTATCGGTAACATACCGGGACCACCGGGAGGGTCCCGGGGGTCCACCAGGTGGGGCCACCAGCCCTAGAAGGCTGCGTGGGCCAAGTGTGGGAGGGGATCAGCCCCAGGTGGGCTGGTGCGCCCCCCACCAAGGCCCAAGGCGCAAGGGAGAGTGGGAGGGGGCAAACCCTAGGTCCAGATGGGCCTTAAGGCCCACCCTAGGTGCGCCCCCCCTCTCTCCCCCCTTGGCCGCCACCCTAGATGGGTTTTGAGGCTGCCGCCACCCCTAGGGAGGGAACCCTAGATGGGGGCGCAGCCCCTCCCCTTCCCCTATATATACTTGAGGTATTGGGGGCTGCAAGACACGAGATCATCTCCCTCTTGGCGCAGCCCTACCTCTCTCCCTCCTCGTCTCTCGTAGTGCTTGGCGAAGTTAGAATTATCTCGTCATAAGTGTCATTTCAACAAATTAGAAGTATTACAAGCTAGAAAAGAATGCGAGATGTAACCTATATCACACTACCAAGTCAAACATGTCTTATGATAAGTGATTTTTGCAGGTTACACAACAGTAGTACTTTGATGTATGAACATGGTGTGATAGACAAATATTGTATGTTCTAGAAACAGGAACACATGTCTTATTCACAAGTATAATGTGTAAAGTAAGCAGATGGAATTCAACAAAATTAGAAGCAATACAATCTAGACATCATACATAACATGCAACCACATATAATAGTGCCAAGTTAGAGGGAGTGATACGTCTCCAACGTATCTATAATTTTTTATTGTTCCATGCTATTATATTATATGTTTTGGATGTTTAATGGGCTTTAATATGCTCTTTTATATTATTTTTGGGACTAACCTATTAACCAGAGGCCTAGCGCCAATTTTCTATTTTCCCCCTATTTTAGAGTTTCGTAGAAAAGGAATACCAAACAGAATCCAAACGGAATGAAACCTTCGTGATGATCTTTCTTGGACCGAAAGCAAACCAGAAGACTTGGAGTTGAAGTCTGGAACGCCACGAGGTGGCCACGAGGCAGGAGGGCGCTCCACCACCCTCGTGGGCCCCTTGTAGCTCCATCGACGTACTTCTTCCGCCTATATATACTCTTATACCCTAGATCGATAGCAGAGAGCCACGAAACCACTTTTCCACCGCCGCAACCTTCTGTACCCGTGAGATCCCATCTCGGGGCCTCTTCCGGCGATCTGCCGGAGGGGGAATCGATCACGGAGGGCTTCTACATCAACACCATAGCCGCTCCGATGAAGCATGAGTAGTTTACCATAGACCTTCGGGTCCATAGTTATTAGTTAGATGGCTTCTTCTCTCTCTTTGATTCTCAATACAAAGTTCTCCATGTTCTTGGAGATCTATTCGATGTAATAATCTTTTGCGGTGTGTTTGCCGAGATCCGATGAATTGTGGGTTTATGAACAAGATTATCTATGAATATTATTTGGTTCTTCTCTGAATTATTATATGCATGATTTGATATCTTTGCAAGTCTCTTTGAATTATCGGTTTAGTTTGGCCTACTAGATTGATCTTTCTTGCAATAGGAGAAGTGCTTAGCTTTGGGTTCAATCTTGCGGTGTCCTTTTCCAGTGACAGTAGGGGCAGCAAGGCACGTATTGTATTGTTGCCATCAAGGATAAAAAGATGGGGTTTATATCATATTGTTTGAGTTTATCCCTCTACATCATGTCATCTTGCTTAATGCGTTACTCTGTTCTTATGAACTTAATACTCTAGATGCATGTTGGATAGCGGTCGATGTGTGGAGTAATAGTAGTAGATGCAGAATCATTTCCATCTACTTGACACGGACGTGATGCCTATATTCATGATCATTGCCTTAGATATTCTCATAACTATGTGCTTTTCTATCAATTGCTCGGCAGTAATTTGTTCACCCACCGTAATATATGCTATCTTGAGAGAAGCCACTAGTGAAACCTATGGCCCCCGGATCTCTTTCTTATTATATTGCATCTCTTTTATTTACATCGCATCTCGTTTACTATTTTGCAATCTTACTTTCCAATCTATACAACAAAAACACCAAAAATATTTATCTTACTATCTTTATTAGATCTCACTTTTGCGAGTGACCGTGAAGGGATTAACAACCCCTTTATCGCGTTGGTTGCAAGGTTCTTGATTGTTTGTGCAGGTACTAGGTGACTTGTGCGTTGTCTCCTACTGGATTGATACCTTGGTTCTCAAAAACTTAGGGAAATACTTACGCTACTTTGCTTCATCACCCTTTCCTCTTCAAGGGATAACCAACACATGCTCAAGACTCAAGAGGTAGCAAGAAGGATTTCTAGCGTCGTTGCCGGGGAGATCTACCCAAGTCAAGACATACCAAGTACCCATCATAAACTCTTCTCCCTCGCATTACATTATTTGCCATTCGCCTCTCGTTTTTCTATCCCCCACTTCTAAAACGATTTTCAAAAATCTTTGCCTTTTCTTCACCCCTTTTCCGTTCGTCTCTTCTCGCTCGCCTCTTGTGTGTTTGTTCTTAGTGCGGTTTGTTCCCATCATGTCTGAAACTGGGGAGGTTATCGTTGAAAAGGATAGTAGTAATGATGGGGGAAACTTTGATGCTTTTGATAATCCTCAAGAAGAACCTACTATTTTACACACTAAAAAGTTTTGGATTGGTAGTGGTAATATTATTGGAAAAGGAGTTATTCAAGATTTCTTTACTTGCGCCGGAGCTTTGCCCACTATGGGTGGATCTATTCTTCATAGAACTAGTAGTCTTGCGGATGCTATATCTTTGCTCGTAGTTGAACTTGAAAGACAATTATCCACATGCATCCTTGCATACAAAGGATTTTTCTAGAATTTTCCAATATTGAGCATTCTTGTGTTAAGCGAGCAGCTACCATCTTTTTAGCACATGAGTTCAGATTTATAATAAAAGATGCCAATGAAATTTTTGCGCATTATAGGGTGGATGTTGGCCGTCCTCCCATGGAAGCAATATTTTTTAATCAAGAAGACATAATGCGTTTACGATCTTTAGATCATGTTGCTTATAATGAAAACCTTAGAAAAAAGGTTCCTACCGATGTTCTAGTTGACAGGATTTCTGAACTTAATAATGATTTTGATATTCAGAACAATGGGTTAGGTTTTTGTCTTGAACAAAGGCTCATGACTTTTTACCAAAAGAATGCTTATAATGATAAATTGGTTGTGCAATATGAAGGGCTAAAGGAGGAACCAATACCTCCCGAGCTTGATCTTGGGGACTGTTGTCCCATTAAATTTAGCCCTTTTGATTACTTTTGCCTCCCACAAAGAAAACTTGCTGCTGAACATAGGATGAATGAGATGAGTTTTCACGATTTTTCTTATCATTATTATGGCAATATGATACGTCCATTTTGCATCATGCTTTTATATCGATATTTATTGCATTATGGGCTGTTATTACACATGATGTCACAATACTTATGCCTATTCTCTCTTATTTTACAAGGTTTACATAAAGAGGGAGAATGCCGGCAGCTGGGATTCTGGGCTGGAAAAGGAGCAAATATTAGAGACCTATTCTGCACAGCTCCAAAAGTCCTAAAACTTCACGGAAGACGTTTTCAGAATATATAAAAAATACTCAGCGGAAGAAGTTCACCAGGGGGGCCACACCCTACCCACGAGGGTGGGGGCGCTCCCTACCCCCCTTGGCGCGCCCCCTACCTCGTGGGCCCCCTGGTGGCCCTCCGGTGGCCATCTTCTGCTATATGAAGTCTTTCGATGGGAAAAATAATAAGCCATCTTCTCAGACGAAACTCCACCGCCACGAGGCGGAACCTTGGCGGAACCAATCTAGGGCTCCGGCGGAGCTGTTCTGCCGGGGAAACTTCCCTCCGGGAGGGGGAAATCATCGCCATCATCATCACCAACGCTCCTCTCACTGGGAGAGGGCAATCTCCATCAACATCTTCATCAGCACCATCTCCTCTCAAAACCCTAGTTCATCTCTTGTATTCAATTCTTGTCTCCAAGTCCGGGATTGGTACTAGTAGGTTGCTAGTAGTGTTAATTACTCCTTGTAGTAGATGCTAGTTGGTTTAATTGGTGGAAGATCATATGTTCAGATCCTATATGCATATTTAATACCCCTCTGATTATGAACATGTTTATGCTTTGTGATTAGTTACGTTTGTTCCTGAGGACATGGGAGAAGTCTTGCTATTAGTAGTCATGTGAATTTGGTATTCGTTCGATATTTTGATGAGATGTATGTTGTCTCTCCTCTAGTGGTGTTATGTGAACGTCGACTACATGACACTTCACCATTATTTGGGCCTAGATGAAGGCATTGGGAAGTAATAAATAGATGATGGGTTGCTAGAGTGACAGAAGCTTAAACCCTAGTTTATGCGTTGCTTCGTAAGGGGCTGATTTGGATCCATATGTTTCATGCTATGGTTAGGTTTACCTTAATACTTTTGTTGTAGTTGCGGATGCTTGCAATAGAGGTTAATCATAAGTGGGATGCTTGTCCAAGTAAGGACAGTACCCAAGCACCGGTCCACCCACATACCAAATTATCAAAGTACCGAACGCGAATCATATGAGCGTGATGAAAACCAGCTTGACGATTTTCCCATGTGTCCTCGGGAGCACTTTTCTCTATATAAGAGTTTGTCCAGGCTTTTCCTTTGCTACAAAAAGGATTGGGCCGTCTTGCTGCACTTTATTTACTTTTGTTACTTGTTGCTCGTTACAAATTATCATATCACAAAACTATTTGTTACCACTTATTTCAGTACCTGCAGAGAATACCTTGCTGGAAACCGCTTATCATTTCCTTCTGCTCCTCGTTGGGTTCGACACTCTTACTTATCGAAAGGACTACGATAGATCCCCTATACTTGTGAGTCATCAAGACTCTTTTCTGGCGCCGTTGCCGGGGAGTGAAGCGCCTTTGGTAGGTGGAATTTGGTAAGGAAAAATTTATATAGTGTGCTGAAATTTACTGTCACTTGTTACTATGGAAAGTAATCCTCTGAGGGGCTTGTTCGGGGTATCTTCACCCCGACCAGTAGAGCAAAGAGTTGCTCCTCAACCTACTGAACCTACTGAAAATGAAAATGTCTGCTTTGAAATTCCTTCGGGTATGATAGAAAAACTGCTAGCTAATCCTTTTTAGGAGATGGAACAAAGCATCCTGATGAGCATCTAATATATGTGGATGAAGTTTGTGGATTATTTAAGCTTGCAGGTGTACCCGGAGATGTTGTTAAGAAGAAGTTCTTCCCTTTATCTTTGAAGGAAGATGCATCGACATGGTATAGGCTATGTGATGATATGGGGTCATGGAACTACAAACGATTGAAATTGGAATTTCATTAGAAGTTTTATCCTATGCATCTTGTTCATCGTGATCGCAATTATATATATAATTTTTGGCCTCGCGAAGGAGAAAGCATCACTCAAGCTTGGGGGAGGCTTAAATCAATGTTATATTCATGCCCCAATCATGAGCTCTCAAGGGAAATGATTATTCAAAAAATTTATGCTCGGCTTTCTGATAGCAATCACACCATGCTTGATACTTCTTGTGCTAGCTCTTTTATGATGAAGACTATTGAATTCAAATGGGATTTATTGGAAAGAATTAAACGCAACTCTGAAGATTGGGACCTTGACAAAGGTAAGGAGTCAGGTATGACACCTAGGTTTTATTGTGTTAAATCTTTTATGGATACCGATGTTTTCCGTAAATTTAGCACTAAATATGGACTTGACTCTGAGATAGTAGCTTCTTTCTGTGAATCTTTTGCTACTCATGTTGATCTCCCGAAGGAGAAGTGGTTTAAATATCATCCTCCCATAGAAGTAAAAGTAGCTGCACCTATTAAAGTTGAAGAAAAGATTGTCACTTATAATGATCCAATTGTTCCTACTTCTTATGTTGAGAAACCACCTTTCCCTATCAGGATAAAGGATCATGCTAAAGCTTCAACTGTGGTTCATAAAAGCAATATTAAAACTTATACACCTCCTGAGCAAATTAGAGTTGAAACTAATACTGCTATTGTTAAAGATCTCTTGTATGATAATATTCATGGGCATGTTATTAATTTCTATGATGAAACTGCTAGAATTGCTAAACCTTGTGCTAAAGATAAACCTAGACCTGTGGTAGGCATGCCTGTTATTTCTGTTAAAATAGAAGATCATTGTTATCATGGCTTATGTGATATGGGTGCCAGTGCTAGTGCAATACCTATTAGCCTATATAGAGAAATCATGCATGATATTGCACCTGTTGAATTAGAAGATATTGATGTCACAATTAAACTTGCCAATAGAGATACTGTTTCACCAATGGGAATTGTTAGACATGTTGAAGTCTTGTGTGGGAAAACTAAATATCCTGCTGATTTTCTTGTTCTTGGTTCCCCACAAGATAGCTTTTGTCCCATTATATTTGGTAGACCCTTCCTGAACACTGTTAATGCTACCATAGATTGCAAAAGGGATGTTGTTACTATCGGTTTAGATGATATGACTCATGAATTTAATTTCTCTAAATTTAGTAGACAACACCGTGAAGAAGAATTACCTAGTAAGGATGAAATTATTGGTCGTGCTTCTATTGCCGTACCTCCTAGTGATCCTTTAGAACAATATTTGCTAGACCATGAAAATGACATGTTTATGAATGAAAGAAGGAAAATAGATGAAGTATTCTTTAAAAAGGAACCTATTCTGAAACACAATTTGCTTGTTGAAATCCTAGGGGATCCTCCTCCACCCAAGGGTGATCCCGTGTTTGAGCTTAAACCATTGCCTGATGCTCTTAAATATGCTTATCTTGATGAGAAAAAGATATATCATGTTATTATTAGTGCTAACCTTTCATAGCACGAGGAAGAGAGATTATTGAAAACTCTGAAGAAGCACCATGCTGCTATTAGCTATACTCTTGATGATCTTAAGGGCATTAGTCCCACTCTATGTCAACATAAAATAAATTTGGAAGAAGATGCTAAACCAGTTCGTGATCATCAACGACGGCTGAATCCTAAAATTAAAGAAGTGGTAAGAAAGGAAATACTAAAGCTCCTTGAGGCAGGTATAATCTATCCCGTTGCTGATAGTCAGTGGGTAAGTCCTGTCCATTGTGTCCCCAAGAAGGGAGGTATTACTGTCGTTCCTAATGATAAAGATGAATTGACTCCTCAAAGAATTATTACAGGTTATAGGCTGGTAATTGATTTCCGCAAATTAAATAAGGCCACTAAAAAGGATCATTACCCCTTACCTTTTATCGATCAAATGCTAGAAAGATTATCCAAACATACACATTTTTGCTTTCTAGATGGTTATTCTGGTTTCTCTCAAATACCTGTGTCAGCCAAAGATCAATCAAAGACCACTTTTACTTGCCCTTTTGGTACTTTTGCTTATAGACGTATGCCTTTTGGTTTATGTAATGCACCTGCTACCTTTCAAAGATGTATGATGGCTATATTCTCTGACTTTTGTGAAAAGATTTGTGAGGTTTTCATGGACGATTTCTCCGTCTATGGATCTTCTTTTGATGATTGCTTGAGCAACCTTGATCGAGTTTTGCAGAGATGTGAAGAAACTAATCTTGTCTTGAATTGAGAAAAGTGTCACTTTATGGTTAATGAAGGTATTGTCTTGGGGCACAAAGTTTCTGAAAGAGGTATTGAGGTTGATAAAGCCAAGGTTGATGCTATTGAGAAGATGCCATGTCCCAAGGACATCAAAGGTATAAGAAGTTTCCTTGGTCATGCTGGATTTTATAGGAGGTTCATTAAGGACTTCTCAAAAATTTCTCGGCCTCTGACTAATTTATTACAAAAAGATATACCATTTGTCTTTGATGATTATTGTATAGAAGCATTTGAAATACTTAAGAAAGCATTGATCTCTGCACCTATTGTTCAGCCACCTGATTGGAATTTACCCTTTGAAATTATGTGTGATGCTAGTGATTATGCTATAGGTTCTGTTCTAGGACAAAGAGTTGATAAGAAATTAAATGTTATTCAATATTCTAGTAAAACCCTAGACAATGCTCAAAGAAATTATGCTACTACTGAAAAAGAATTCTTAGAAGTTGTATTTGCTTGTGATAAGTTCAGACCTTATATTGTTGATTCTAAAGTAACTATTCACACTGATCATGCTGCTACTAAATATCTAATGGAAAAGAAAGATGCTAAACCTAGACTTATTAGATGGGTTCTCTTGCTACAAGAATTTGACTTACATATCGTTGATAGAAAGGAGCTGAGAACCCCGTTGTAGACAACTTGTCTAGGTTAGAAAATGTGCTTGATGACCCATTTCCTATTGATGATAGCTTTCCTGATGAGAAATTAAATGTCATAAATGCTTCTCATACTGCTCCATGGTATGCTGATTATGCTAATTATAGTGTTGCTAAGTTTATACCACCTAGTTTCACATACCAGCAAAAGAAAAAGTTCTTATATGATTTGAGGCATTGCTTTTGGGATGACCCACATCTTTATAAAGATGGAGTAGATGGTGTTATTAGACGTTGTGTACCTGAGCATGAATAGGAACAGATCCTACGCAAGTGTCACTCCGAAGCTTATGGAGGACACCATGCTGGAGATAGAACTGCGCATAAGGTATTGCAATCTGGTTTTTATTGGCCTACTCTCTTCAAGGATGCCCGTAAGTTTGTCTTATCTTGTGATGAATGTCAAAGAATTGGTAATATTAGTAGACGTCAAGAAATGCCTATGAATTATTCACTTGTTACTGAACCATTTGATGTTTGGGGCTTTAACTATATGGGACCTTTTCCTTCCTCTAATGGATATACACATATTTTACTTGCTGTTGATTATGTTACTAAGTGGGTAGAAGCTATTCCAACTAGTAGTGCTGATCATAACACTTCTATTAAAATGCTTAAAGAAGTTATTTTTCTAAGATTAGGAGTCTCTGGATATTTAATGACTGATGGTGGTTAACATTTTATTCATGGTGCTTTCCGTAAAATGCTTGCTAAATATGATATTAATCATATAATTGCATCCCCTTATCACCCTCAGTATAGTGGTCAAGTAGAATTGAGTAATAGAGAGCTCAAATTAATTTTGCAAAAGACTGTTAATAGATCTAGAAAGAATTGGTCCAAGAAACTTGATGATGCATTATGGGCCTATAGAACTGCATATAAAAATCCTATGGGTATGTCTCCGTATAAAATGGTTTATGGAAAAGCATGTCACTTACCTCTCGAACTAGAACACAAGGCATATTGGGCTATTAAATAGCTCAATTATGATTTTAAACTTGCCGGTGAGAAGAGGTTATTTGATATTAGCTCACTCAATGAATGGAGAACCCAAGCCTACGAAAATGCCAAGTTGTTTATATAAAAAGTTAAAAGATGGCATGATAAAAGGATACAAAAGCGTGAGTTTAATGTAGGTGATTATGTATTGCTATACAACTCTCGTTTAAGATTTTTTGCAGGAAAACTTCTCTCTAAATGGGAAGGTCCTTACGTTATCGAGGAGGTCTATCGTTCCGGTGCCATAAAAATCAACAACTTCGAAGGCACAAATTCGAAGGTGGTGAACGGTCAAAGAATCAAACATTATATCTCAGGTAATCCCATAAATGTTGAAACCAATGTTATTGAAACCGTAACCCCGGAGGAATACATAAGGGACACTTTCCGGAATGTTTCAGACTCCGAAAAGGAATAGGTTTGTGGTACGGTAAGTAAACCGACTCCAAAACAGTTTTTAAGGCAATATTTCTCTGTTTTGGAATATTTAGAAAAATAGAAAAATAAGAAGCAGCCCGGGAAGGACACGAGGGCTCCACGAGGGTGGAGGGCGCGCCCTACCCCCTGGGCGCACTCCCTACCTCGTGGGCACCTCGTGTGCTCTCCGGACTCCGTTTTCATACACGACACGTATTTTGGTCGGTAAAAATTCATTATATAATCTCCCGGGGGTTTTGACTCCCGTATCACGCAAAAGTCTCCTATTTTTGTTTCTAGCTATTTTCTGACAGATCCAGGTCGTCATGTCGTCTTCAAGCGCCCCCAAGGACCAGTTCTTCGAGAAGGTCATCAACCCCTACCTCGCAGAAGTGCTGCAACACCCTCAAACCATTGAGATGCGTGAGGGGTTGTTACACATCTGCAATGCTGAGGGACCAAGGAAGACCGGAAGCACGGAGGCAAGGCTTGAGGCATTGGAGCAAGAAGTTTTCAAGTGTCAGGAGATGGTGGAGCGTGGACTCGATTCCAATCACATTATGATCACGGAGTTCACCAACAACCACAAGCTGGACGCCAAGGACATTGGGGAGGCCATCTTCAAGCTCCATGAGAAAAATGAGCACCTCCAATCCCAGATCTATGAACTACAAAATCAAAATTGTGAGTATGAATATAGATTCAAGAGGATGAGTTTGGCTGCAGATTTGAGGTTTCAGGAGACTCGATCATCCTTCTATGATGGTGAGCCCATGCCGTGGAAGAAGGACGACAAGCCTACGCCATCAACAAAACCATCACCTTCTCCACCAACAAAGAAGAATTGAGTATCTAGTATGGGCACTCCCTTTGGCAACTGCCAAGCTTGGGGGAGTGCCCCGGTATCGTATCACCATCACTTTTATCTTTACCATTTTTTCTTAGTTCGATCCTTTTGGTAATATCTTGATCTAGTAGAATAAAGTTTATGGCATGATCTAGTTTTGAGTTTTGCTTTATGATCCTTCTATGTAATCGAGTCCGTGAGCTATATAATAAAGATTAGTGTTGAGTCAAGGGCTTGATTATTTTGCCATGATCCTAAGGGAATAAAAGAAAGGAGAAAGAAATAAAAAGAAACAAAGAGATCATGTGAGTCTTATGGAGAGTAATGAGCTCACATAGAAAAAGTATGATGAATAAAAGTTGTTGAGATTTGACAAGCATAGTTTTGGTCATCGTTGCAATTAATAGGAAGTAATAAAGAAAGAGAGGTCTTCACATATAAATATACTATCTTGGACATATTTTATGATTGTGAGCACTCATTAAAATATGACATGCTAAAGAGTTGACGTTGGACAAGGAAGACAACGTAATGGGTTATGTTTTCTTACATCTGAGATAAATTATATTGTCATGGATCATGCAACATGGTTGAGCTTGCCTTTCCCCCTCATGCTAGCCAAATTCATCGCACCAAGTAGAGATACTACTTGTGCTTCCAAATACCCTTAAACCAGTTTTATCATGAGAGTCCACTATACCTACCTATGGATTGAGTAAGATTCTCCAAGTAAGTTGTCATCGGTGCAAGCAATAAAAATTGCTCTCTAAATATGCATGACTTATTAGTGTGGGAGAAAATAAGCTTTATACGATAGTGTGATATGGAAGAAATAAAAGCAACATACTGCATAATAAAGGTCCATATCACAAGTGGCAATATAAAGTGATGTTCTCTTGCATTAAGATTTTGTGCATCCAACCATAAAAGCGCATGACAACCTCTGCTTCCCTCTGCGAAGGGCCTATCTTTTACTTATACCTCCTACCTTGCATAAGAGTCATGGTGATCTTCACCCTTCCTTTTTACATTTCATCCTTTGGCAAGCACAGTATGTTGGAAAGATCCTGGTATATATGGCTAATTGGATGTGAGTTTTCATGAACTATTATTTTTGACATTACCCTTGAGGTAAAACATTGGGAGGCAAAACTATAAGCCCTATCTTTCTCTGTGTCCCATTAAAACTCCATACCCATAAGTATTGCGTGAGTGTCAGCAATTGTGAAAGACTATATGATAGTTGAGTATGTGGACTTGCTGAAAAGCTCTTATATATTGACTCTTTCCTATGTTATGATAAATTTCAATTGCTCCAATGACTGAGATTATAGTTTGTTAGTTTTCAATGAAGTTTATGATTCATACTTGAAATTGTGATTGAATTGTTACTCTAGCATTAGAAATTATATGACAAGAATTATATAAGTTGTTGTTCTAAGAATGATCATGATGCCCTCATGTCTGTATTTTATTTTTATCGACACCTCTATCTCTAAACATGTGGACATATTTTTCTATTTCGGCTTTCGCTTGAGGACAAGCGAGGTCTAAGCTTGAGGGAGTTGATACGTCCATTTTGCATCATGCTTTTATATTGATATTTATTGCATTATGGGCTGTTATTACACATAATGTCACAATACTTATGCCTATTCTCTCTTATTTTACAAGGTTTACATAAAGAGGGAGAATGCCGACAGCTGGGATTCTGGGCTGGAAAAGGAGCAAATATTAGAGACCTATTCTGCACAACTCCAAAAGTCCTGAAACTTCACGGAAGACGTTTTCAGAATAAATAAAAAATACTCAGCGGAAGAAGTTCACCAGGGGGCCACACCCTGCCCACGAGGGTGGGGGTGCGCCCTACCCCCTTAGCGCGCCCCTACCTCGTGGGCCCCCTGGTGGCCCTCCGGTGGCCATCTTCTGCTATATGAAGTCTTTCGATGGAAAAAAATAAGCCATCTTCTCAGAGGAAACTCCGCCGCCACGAGGCGGAACCTTGGCGGAACCAATCTAGGGCTCCGGCGGAGCTGTTCTACCGAGGAAAATTCCCTCCGGGAGGGGGAAATCATCGCCATCGTCATCACCAACGTTCCTCTCATCGGGAGAGGGCAATCTCCATCAACATCTTCATCAGCACCATCTCCTCTCAAAACCCTAGTTCATCTCTTGTATTCAATTCTTGTCTCCAAGTCTGGGATTGGTACTAGTAGGTTGCTAGTAGTGTTAATTACTCCTTGTAGTTGATGCTAGTTGGTTTAATTTGTGGAAGATCATATGTTCAGATCCTATATGCATATTAATACCCCTCTGATTATGAACATGTTTATGCTTTGTGAGTAGTTACATTTGTTCCTGAGGACATGGGAGAAGTCTTGCTATTTGTAGTCATGTGAATTTGGTATTCGTTCGATATTTTGATGAGATGTATGTTGTCTCTCCTCTAGTGGTGTTATGTGAACGTCGACTACATGACACTTCACCATTATTTGGGCCTAGAGGAAGGCATTGGGAAGTAATAAATAGATGATGGGTTGCTAGAGTGACAGAAGCTTAAACCCTAGTTTATGCGTTGCTTCATAAGGGGCTGATTTGGATCCATATGTTTCATGCTATGGTTAGGTTTACCTTAATACTTTTGTTGTAGTTGCGGATGCTTGCAATAGAGGTTAATCATAAGTGGGATGCTTGTCCAAGTAAGGACAGTACCCAAGCACCGGTCCATCCACATACCAAATCATCAAAGTACCGAACGCGAATCATATGAGCGTGATGAAAACCAGCTTGACGATATTCCCATGTGTCCTCGGGAGCGCCTTTCTCTATATAAGAGTTTGACCAGGCTTGTCCTTTGCTACAAAAAGGATTGGGCCATCTTGCTGCACTTTATTTACTTTTGTTACTTGTTGCTCGTTACAAATTATCCTATCTGAAAACTATCTGTACCACTTATTTCAGTACTTGCAGAGAATACCTTGCTGGAAACCACTTATCATTTCCTTCTGCTCCTCGTTGGGTTCGACACTCTTACTTATCTAAAGGACTACGATAGATCCCCTATACTTGTGGGTCATCACAATACCTAGATCTATTCTTGTTTTTACTTGAGGCTATATTTTTATTCACCACATGATATGTGTTTTGCTTGGAGCGTCTTGTATGATTTGAGTCTTTGCTTTTTAGTTTACCACAATCATCCTTTATGTACACACCTTTTGGGAGAGACACGCATGAATTGGAATTTATTAGAATACTCTATGTGCTTCACTTATATCTTTTGAGCTAGATAATTTTGCTCTAGTGCTTCACTTATATATTTTTAGAGCACGCTGGTGGTTTTATTGTATAGAAATTATTGATCTCCCATGCTTCACTTATATTATTTTGAGAGTCTCCTAGAACAGCATGGTAATTTGCTTTGGCTATAAAATCAGTCCTAATATGATGGGCATCCAAGATGGGTATAATAAAAACTTTCATATAAAGTGCATTGAATACTATGAGAAGTTTGATTCCTTATGATTGTTTTGAGATATGAAGATGGTGATATTAGAGTCATGCTAGTTGAGTAGTTGTGAATTTGAGAGATACTTGTGTTAAAGTTTGTGATTCCCGTAGCATGCATGTATGATGAACCGTTATGTGAAGAAGTCGGAGCATGATTTATTTTTTGATTGTCTTCCTTATGAGTGGCGGTCGGGGACGAGCGATGGTCTTTTCCTACAAATCTATCCCCCTAGGAGCATGCATGTAGTACTTTGTCTCGATAACTAATAGATTTTTGTAATAAGTATGTGAGTTCTTGATGACTAATGTTGAGTCCATGGATTATACGCACTCTCACCCTTCCACCATTGCTAGCCTCTCTAGTACCGCGCGAATTTCGCCGGTACCATAAACCCACCATTTACCTTCCTCAAAACAGCCACCATACCTACCTATTATGGCATTTCCATAGCCATTCCGAGATATATTGCCATGCAACTATCCACCGTTCCGTTTATTATGACACGCTTCATCATTGTCATATTGCTTTGCATGATCATGTAGTTGACATCGTATTTGTGGCAAAGCCACCTTCATAATTTTTTCATACATGTCACTCTTGAATCATTGCACATCCCGGTACACCACTCGAGGCATTCACATAGAGTCATATTTTGTTCTAAGTATCAATTTGTAATTTTTGAGTTGTAAGTAAATAAAAGTGTGATGATCTTCATTATTAGAGCATTGTCCCAGTGAGGAAAGGATGATGGAGACTATGATTCCCCCACAAGTCGAGATGAGACTCCATACAAAAAATAAAAAAAAGGAAAAAAGAGGCCATAAAAAGGAAGAAAGCCCAAATAAAAAAATGAGAGAAAAGAGAGAAGGGGCAATGCTACTATCCTTTTTCCACACGTGTGCTTCAAATTAGCACCATGATCTTCATGATAGAGAGTCTCCTATTTTGTCACTTTCATATACTAGTGGGAATTTTTCATTATAGAACTTGCCTTGTATATTTCAATGATGGGCTTCCTCAAAATGCCCTAGGTCTTCGTGAGTAAGCATGTTGGATGCACACCCACTTAGTTTCTTTTCGAGCTTTCATACACTTATAGCTCTAGTGCATCCGTTGCATGGCAATCCCTACTCACTCACATTGATATCTATTGATGGGCATCTCCATGACCCGTTGATACGCCTAGTTGACGTGAGACTATCTTCTCCTTTTTGTCTTCGCCACAACCACCATTCTATTCCACCTATAGTGCTATGTCCATGGCTCATGCTCATGTATTGCGTGAAGATTGAAAAAGTTTGAGAACATCAAAAGTATAAAACAATTGCTTGGCTTTCATCGGGTTGTGCATGATTTAAATATTTGTGTGATGAAGACAGAGCATAGCCAGACTATATGATTTTGTAGGGATAGCTTTCTTTGGCCATGTTATTTTGAGAAGACATGATTACTTTGTTAGTATGCTTGAAGTATTATTATTTTTATGTCAATATTAAACTTCTGTTTTGAATCTTTCGGATCTCAACATTCATGCCACAACATAGAAAATTACATTGATAATTATGTTAGGTAGCATTCCACATCAAAAATTCTATTTTTATCATTTACCTACTCGAGGACGAGCAGGAATTAAGCTTGGGGATGCTTGATACGTCTCCAACGTATCTATAATTTTTGATTTGTTACATGCTATTATATTATCTGTTTTGGATGTTTAATAGGCTTTAATATACTCTTTTATATTATTTTTGGGACTAACCTATTAACCGGAGGCCTAGTGCCAGTTTCTATTTTTTTTTGCCTATTTTAGAGTTTTGTCGAAAAGGAATACCAAACGGAATGAAACCTTTGTGATGATCTTTCTTGGACCGAAAGCAAACCAGAAGACTTGGAGTTGAAGTCTGGAACGCCACGAGGCGGCCACAAGGCAGGAGGGCGCACCCAGGGGGTAGGCACGCCCCCACCCTCGTGGGCCCCTCGTAGCTCCACCGACGTACTTCTTCCGCCTATATATACTCTTATACCCTAGATCGATCGCAGAGAGCCACGAAACCACTTTTCCACCGCTGCAACCTTCTGTACCCATGAGATCCCATCTTGGGGCCTCTTTCGGCGATCTGCCGGAGGGGGAATCGATCACGGAGGGCTTCTATATCCACACCATAGCCTCTCCGATGAAGCGTGAGTAGTTTACCATGGACCTTCGGGTCCATAGTTATTAGCTAGATGGCTTCTTCTCTCTATTTGATTCTCAATACAAAGTTCTCCTCGATGTTCTTGGAGATCTATTCAATGTAATACTCTTTTGCGGTGTGTTTGCCGAGATCCGATGAATTGTGGGTTTACGAACAAGATTATCTATGAATATTATTTTGTTCTTCTCTGAATTCTTATATGCATGATTTGATATCTTTGCAAGTCTCTTCGAATTATCGGTTTAGTTTGGCCTACTAGATTGATCTTTCTTGCAATGGGAGAAGTGCTTAGCTTTGGGTTCAACCTTGCGGTGTCCTTTCACAGTGATAGTAGGGGCAGCAAGGCACGTATTGTATTGTTGCCATCGAGGATAAAAAGATGGGGTTTATATCATATTATTTGAGTTTATCCCTCTTCATCATGTCATCTTGCTTAATGCGTTACTCTGTTCTTATGAACTTAATACTCTAGATGCATGCTGGATAGTGCTTGATGTGTGGAGTAATAGTAGTAGATGCAGAATCATTTCCATCTACTTGACACGGACGTGATGCCTATATTCATGATCATTGCCTTAGATATTCTCATAACTATGTGCTTTTCTATCAATTGCTCGGCAGTAATTTGTTCACCCACCGTAATATATGCTATCTTGAGAGAAGCCACTAGTGAAACCTATGGCCCCGGGGTCTCTTTCTTATTATATTGCATCTCTTTTATTTACATCACATCTCGTTTACTATCTCGCAATCTTACCTTCCAATCTATACAAGAAAAATACCAAAAATATTTATCTTACTATCTTTATTAGATATCACTTTTGCGAGTGACCGTGAAGGGATTGACAACCCCTTTATTGCGTTGGTTGCAAGGTTCTTGATTGTTTGTGCAGGTACTAGGTGACTTGTGTGTTGTCTCCTACTAGATTGATACCTTGGTTCTCAAAAACTGAGGGAAATACTTAATCTACTTTGCTGCATCACCCTTTCCTCTTCAAGGGAAAAACAACGCATGCTCAAGAGGTAGCAGGGAGCACCTGTGATGGTGCACTAGGGGAGACGTGCTCATCATCAACACAGCTATGTTGAGTGTCTATGCATGTGTTGTCTTGCAAATCATCTTGGGGGGTTGGAGGAGTAGAATCTGTAGAGGCCCTCCGTTTGGAAGGAGCACCTTTATTCGCTGCCTTGCTAACTTCCTTCCGCTTTATTGATTTTGAATTGTCAAGTAAAACCGACAAGAAAAAGCAATAAAATTCACTCTTCATAACTCATTCGTGCATGATACTGACAATAACTACTTTGATGTGAGGCAAACACATGATACCAGGATGGAATATGTACGAAAAACAGGACGGTGTGGCATATTCACAACTGTTTGTGTAAACTAAGCAGAAGCCATTTCAACAAATAAGAAGCAATGCGAGCTAGACACCACATGAAAGATGCAACCAATATGACTCTACCAAGTTAAAAGCGTCCCATCATAAATGCCATTTCAACAAATTATAAGCAGCGCATGCTATAAATCATATGAAAGATGCAACTAATATCGCACTGCATATACTAAAGGTGTCTCGTCATATTGATTGATGCGGGATACTAAAAAACAATAGTTTTATGTAAGGACATGCTTAATAGACAGATACACTATGTACTAAAAACAGGAAGGCATGCCACATTAACAGGTGTAATGTATAAACTAAACAGAATAGCACATGCAATTTAACCAGATTGGAAGAATTACAATCTAGACACCATATGCAACATGCAACCACATATCACGCTGCCAAGTTAGAGCAAGCACCTGCGATGCTCGTGTAGGGGAAATGCGGTAATTGGTGAAGAAACCAACCTCACCAAGTATCAGCCGGGTTTTGATGCAGGTAATAAGAAGATGGCGAATCCTTCATATAAAGTGATGGACTTAATCCCGCTGATTCGTAAGCACACTCTCGCCCCTGAGATTGACCCGTCTGGTCTGATTGATGATGAGGCTGAATTTTTCGCCCTTCATGGCTTTGACTGGTCCAAACCCAACTTCCAGATGGTGGAGGAGGACGAACTGGCAAGGGGTGAGGCGCAACCATCAAGTCAGCCGGGCCAAGAATCATGAATCAGCTCCGGTTTATCATCAGCTGTATGGGAGACTGAAAAACAGTATCATTTTGGGCTCCAAACGCCTTGTAATAGGCTAGCTGAAAACTTCTTTCTTTGCTATGCCATCGTGCATATTGTGCTGCTTATAACACTTATTTATCCGTTATATGAAGATATGCTATATATCCTTTATGACTTTAACAAGTTTGAATCTGTTCCTGCATACAACATTTAAAAGTGTCCTGGCTGTTTACCGCTGAATGGGTTATAATGCCCCAACATGAACTTATCATGATTCATAACCAAAACTGGTTAAAATAATAATCATATATGAAAATATATCTTACCTGTGATATTTGAGCACACTTGTTGATTTTACCAAGCCAGTGTAGTAAGGGTGATAACCCAAGACTTTGGATGCTGGTAGTTATCAGAGATTGCCGTCTTATGAACAAAGACCGGACCGGGTTAATAAACATCGGATATTTACCTTTGTTTTATACTGGTGACTTATAGTCGAAGACCAGACCGGGTTATTAAACACAGTTTAATGTCATATATGACTCAGAAGGCATTATAAGACTTATTGTTTTTCAACCTCGTATTACTATGTCACTGAAGAAAAAATCTCAAAAAGACATTCAAATCAAAACAACAGAAAAAGTCCGAGGCTTTCATAGGCTGCCAAGCCAAAATATCTTCTTCAATGAAACTAGCATTAGCCACTGGAAGGTACGCGCTTTCCGTGAGCCGGCCCTCATTGACCCAATCGACATTTTAATCCGGATAAGTTCAGTTCTTATTTAAAGATAGACTTATCAGGAGTACACGGGGTTAGAGCAGCATTGTGCATCACAGGCCGATTTATCCAAGTTTCAAGGAAGGCGGCTTTACAGCCTGAGCTTCTCCTTGCTATCTGTAAAACCGTGCCCTCTCATGACAAATCGACGTTTTAACCTTAACGAGTTCAGGGTCTTGTTTAAAAGATTGACTGTTAAGAGTTTGGCGGGTCAATCAGGATTACCTGATGGAGAAGCATCTGGCATACAGGCAGGATAACCCGGGGTTTTAGGTGAATATACCTAGCTTCCAAGCCTGGCTTTTATAGCCCATCACAAGGTTATGAACTCTTCGTTCTTTAGAACAAAAAGAGCCCCCAAGTGACATTTTGAGCTGTGCTCAGGGGGTACCTATGTTTGAGTCGTGCTTTTGCCACAAACTCTCTTTGGTCCCAAGTTTTTTGTATATGGCCTATAAGCCGGATCAAAGGGTAATTATAACTTTGCTGTATAAAGCAGAAGCCCCCAAGTAATCAAAAACTCATTAATTTAGAGAGAGAAAATGGCAGAGGCCCTGCTTTAGCGGGGATGTCAGCTTTATTATTGTAATCATAATATATACATCATCAAAATATGTACATTGGATGAGCCGGTGGCTCAGGTGTAGTATGGCCTAAGTTGAGTAATATTCCAGGGGGCGGGTCTCCTCCTCCGACGTGCGTGAGTCCTTGTGGTCTCGAACATCAATAAGGTAATATGACCCGTTGTTTAGATTCTTGATGACCACAAAGGGTCCTTCCCAAGGTGGGGATAACTTGTGCATACCAGTCTGATCCTGGATAAGCCGGCGCACCAGGTCGCCTTCTTGAAAAGCTCTGGTTTTAACCCGGCGGTTGTGATAACGGCGCAGATCTTGCTGGTAAATCGCCGAACGAGCTGTTGCTATGTCACGCTCCTCATCCAACATATGAAGTGCTTCTTGACGTGCTATTTCATTATCTGCTTCAACATAAGCCACCATAGGAGGCGAGTCATGACGGATGTCACTAGGGAGAACTGCCTCTGCTCCATAAACCATGAAGAAAGGTGTGTAACCCGCAGATCTGTTTGGGGTGGTATTGATGCTCCATAACACGGAAGGTAACTCCTCCACCCAACAACCCGGCGTCCTCTGCAGGGGAACCATAAGCCGGGGTTTGATGCCTTTCAGGATCTCTTGGTTTGCTCTCTCAGCTTGACCGCTAGATTGAGGGTGAGCTACTGATGATACATCAAGCCGGATATGCTCACGTTGGCAAAATTCTTCCATAGCACCTTTAGAGAGATTAGTGCCATTGTCTGTTATAATGCTATGTGAAAAGCCAAAACGGAAGATCACCTTTTTCATGAATTAAACCGCCATTGCTGCATCACACTTACTGACCGGCTCTGCCTCTACCCACTTAGTGAACTTATCAACCGCCACAAAAAGGTGGGTCTTCTTATCCTTGGATCTTTTGAAAGGCCCAACCATATCGAGCCCCCAAACGGCGAACGACCAAGTAATTGGAATCATCCTCAATTCTTGAGCCGGCACATGAGCTCAACATGCAAATTTCTGACATCCATCACACCTGCTAATGAGGTCCTCTGCATCAGCATGAGCTGTTAGCCAATAGAACCCATGACGGAAAGCTTTAGCTACAAGAGACTTTGAACCGGCATGATGACCACAATCTCCCTCATGAATTTCTCGTAAAATCTCACAGCCCTCTTCTGGAGAAACACAACGCTGAAACACCCCTGTGACACTGCGATGATGTAACTCTCCATTGACAATTGACATTGACTTAGACCGCCGGGTTATCTGCCCGGCTAAGGTTTCATCCTCAGGTAACTCGCCCCGGATCATATAGGCCAAGTAAGGGACTGTCCAATCTAGGGTGACGTGAAGAGCCGCCACCAACTGAGCCTCCGGGTCAGGAATAACCAAATCCTCCTCTGTAGGAATCTTAACCGATGGGTTATGCAAGACATCAAGAAAGACATTAGGCGGCACCGGCTTACATTGAGAGCCCAGCCGGCTTAAAGCGTCTGCCGCTTCGTTTTTCCTCCGATGAACTTGCTCAACTTGATAACCTTTGAAGTGACCAGCAATAACGTCCACCTCTCGTCGATAAGCCGCCATGAGTGGATCCTTAGAATCCCAAGTACCAGAGACTTGCTGAGCCACCAAATGTGAGTTGCCGAAGCATCTAACCCGGCTTAAGTTCATTTCCTTAGCCATCCGAAGACCGTGGAGTAAGGCCTCATACTCAGCTGCATTGTTAGTACAAGGAAACATCAAACGAAGAACATAGCAAAATTTATCACCTCGAGGGGAAGCAAGAATAACTCCAGCCCCCGAGCCTTCCAATTGCACCCATCAAAGTGAATAGTCCAATATGTGTTATCCGGCTTTTCCTCAGGCATCTGCAACTTTGTCCAATCGTTGATGAAGTCCACCAGTGCTTGAGACTTGATGGCCGTGCGAGGCACATATTTTAACCCGTGAGGCCCAAGCTCAATGGCCACTTAACGACCCGGCCAGTTGCTTCTCTATTTTGGATGATATCTCCCAAAGGAGCAGAGCTGACCACAGTGATGGGATGGCCTAGAAAATAATGTTTAAGCTTCCGGCTGGCCAAGAACACCCCATATACAAGCTTCTGCCAGTGTGGATACCTCTGCTTGGACTCAATAAGCACTTCACTGATATAATAAACCGGCCTTTGAACTGGATACTCCTTTCCTACTTCCTTTCTTTCTACCACAATAGCCACATTGACGGCCCGGCTATTAGTAGCCACATATAACAACGAAGGCTCCTTATCAGTGGGGGCTGCGAGTACTGGCGGCCAACGACTTCTTCAAATCCTCAAACGCTGCATCAGCAGCATCACTCCAGACAAAGTTATCTGTCTTTTTCACCATCTGATACAGAGGGATAGCCTTCTCTCCCAACCGGCTTAATGCTGCAATACGGCACGCCAGACGCTGCATATCATTGATACACGCCGGCTTAGCCAGAGAGGTGATAGCTTTGATCTTCTCCGGATTAGCTTCAATTCCTCTGTTAGACACCAAAAAACCCAGGAGCTTGTCTGCCGGCACACCAAAAACACACTTGGCCGGGTTAAGCATCATCTTGTAGACCCGGAGATAAAGGTTTCCTTCAAATCATCTATCAATGTCTCTTTCTCTCTGGATTTCACCACAATATCATCCACATAGGCATGAACATTATGCCCAATTTGGTTATGAAGGCAATTTTGCACACACCTCTGATAAGTCGCCTGGGCACTCTTGAGCCCAAAAGGCATAGACACATAGCAGAAGGCTCCAAAGGGAGTTATGAAAGCCATCTTCTCCTGGTCCTTAACTGCCATCTTGATCTGATGATAACCAGGATAAGCATCCAAAAAACTCAGACACTCACAACCCGCCGTAGCATCAATAATCTGATCAATACGAGGGAGAGCAAAAGGATCAGCTGGACAAGCCTTGTTTAAATCTGTGTAGTCCACACACATACGCCAAGTGCCGTTTTTCTTAAGCACCAGCACCGGGTTAGCTAACCACTCAGGACGAAAAACTTCAATGATAAACCTAGCTGCCAAGAGCCGGGCTACTTCTTCTCCAATGGCCTTCCATATCTCCTCATTAAAACGGCGAAGAAACTGTTTGACCGGCTTAAACTTTGGATCAATATTAAGAGTGTGCTCAGCGAGTTCTCTCGGTACACCCGGCATGTCTGAAGGCTTCCATGCAAAGATGTCCCAGTTCTCACGGATGAACTCGATGAGCGCGCTTTCCTATTTCGGATCCAGATTAGCACTAATGCGGAACTGCTTGGATGAGTCGCTAGGAACAAAATCAACCATCTTGGTATCTTCTGCCGATTTAAACTTTAACACTGGATCATGCTTTGTGGTTGGCTTTTTCAAAGATGTCATATCTGCCGGGTCAACATTGTCCTTGTAAAATTTCAACTCCTCCATTGCAGAAACTGACTCAGCATAAGCCGCATCCCCTCTTCACACTCCAGAGCTATCCTATGGCTCCCATGCACCGTAATGGTTCCTTTGTGACCTAGCATCTTAAGCTGCAGATACATGTAACACGGCCGCGCCATGAACTTGGCATAAGCCGGCCGTCCAAATAGAGCGTGATATGGGCTGTGGATCTTGACCACTTCAAAGGTCAATGTTTCTGACCTAGAGTCATGATCATCTCCAAAAACGATTTCCAGAGCTATCTTACCGACTGGATATGCCGACTTACCAGGCACCACGCCATGGAAAACAGTGTTTGACGGCTTAAGATTTTTATCAGTCAACCCCATGCGACGGAAAGTTTCATAATAAAGGATATTGATGTTGCTCCCTCCGTCCATGAGCACCTTGGTAAACTTATATCCTCCGACCTGCGGTGCAACCACCAAAGCCAAATGACCCAGATTATCAACCCGGGGTGGATGATCTTCCCGACTCCACACGATGGGCTACTCAGACCAATGTAGATAGCGAATAACTGCCGGCTCAATAGCATTAACTAATATCTTATGAAGCTTCTGGTCATGCTTACACAAGCTAGTGGTAAACACATGATATTGCCCACTATTCAACTACTTCGGGTTTCTCTGGTAACCAGACTGTTGCTGACCCCCTTGATTACTCTGCTGGTTGTAACCACCCTGGTTGTTGTGATTACCTTGATTTCCTTGGAAACCAGAACCGCCACCGCCATAATCCGGGCCATGAGATCCGGGCCCAGAACTGCCACCTGGCCCATGGCTATCATGGAAAAGATTTGAATTTTTGTACTCTTTCATGATGTGACAATCCTTCCATAGATGCTCAAATGGTCTTTCCTTCGTACCATGTCATGGGCATGGTTGATTCAACATATGCTCCAGATTGATACCGGACCCTCCGGCTTGTGGGGGCGGTTTACCCTTTTGACACTGACCATTGTTCCGTGCATTGGTGTTAGCCACAAAGTCAAAACTATTATCAGCTTTGCGCTTACCGTTGCCTCCCGGGTTATACTGCTGCCCCTTAGCATTGCTGCTCCTCTTCCCCTTCCCTGCTTTATCATCATCAGACTCGGGGTCTTTGGTACTATCAGAGTCAACATATTTAACCAGAGCCGCCATGAGTGTTCCCATGTCATTACAGTGGCGTTTGAGCCGCCCTAATTTCTGCTTCAAGGGCGTGAAACGGCAGTTGTTCTCCAACATCAACACCGCTGAGTCGGCATTGATGCGATCCGACGAGTGTAAGATTGTTGAGACCCGGTGGACCCAATGAGTTGTTGATTCACCTTCTTATTGAACACAAGCGACCAGATCCACAATCGACATGGGCTGCTTACATGTATCTTTGAAGTTCTGGATAAACCGGGTTTTCAACTCGGTCCATGACCCGATGGAATTGGCAGGAAGCCCCTTCAACCAGGTGCGGGCTGTTCCTTCTAACATCAGGGGATAATACTTAGCACACGTAGCCTCACTGATGTCCAGCAACTCCATGGCCATCTCATAACTCTCGATCCATGCCCCAGGACTTAAATTAGCTGTATAGTTTGGCACTTTGCAAGGTCCTTTGAAATCTTTGTGCCAATGCTCATCACGTAGATCCGGCACTAAGCATGGCACGCCCAAGTTTCTAAAGGTTAAACCTGGCTCCACAGAGGTGGTCGGACGAACCGGAGTTGGTTGACGAGCCGCATACCGAGCCGCCAGCTCGTCCTCTCGACGAGTTCTACCTTGATCCACCACATCATGAGCGTTTGCACCAACGCCCGCCGGGTCATGCCCACGGGGCGGGTTACGGTTCCGCCCACTGCTTGATACAGCCGGCTCATCGAGATGCCTGCTGTAACTCCGGCTCGGATGAGGGGTAGAATGAACTCGATCACGGCTGTAAGAATGAGCCTGCTGTTGAACCAACGCTGTCTGAAGAAGATCCCTAGCCCTCCGTGTCTCGACTGCCGCTGGCAATTCACCTTCTACAGGGATAGCTGCCAATCGAGATGCCGCATCGATCATGTTATCCAAAGGGGTGGAGTAATGACCCGGTGGCATCGGCACGTGCTGTGGCGGGTTGTTGTTCTGACGAGGTGGATCCACCACGCGCGGTTGAACCGGTGTACCCGTCCCAGGTGCTTCGACTCGGTTTACCCCAGCCGGGTTGCTGGTTCCTGCTCCTGGCGTGTTAAAAAGATTTCTTGCTTTGTAGACCAACGGCAGACGGGTCTGATGCCTCCTCCTCATGACATCCTTTGAAGTGTTTTATTCCAACATGAGCCAGTAAGACTCCGCCTGAATCCGTTGTGACTGGGTGTGCAAAGCATCCCTTTCTTCAGCCATCTTAGTGCTTTCTACATTTAGCTCTTCCTTAGCCTGTGCTATCTCATCGCGCAATCTTGTGATTGCTGCGTTATGCTGATCTTGATCCGCCGGGTTAACCACCGCTGTCAACATCATCGTCAATTTATCCAGCAAATCAGTTAAAGCCTGAGCCGACGGGCGCTCAGGGCCTCCTGCCACGGTAGCCGCTGCCGCCCCTGACCCGGAAACCAGCTCCGCCGCGGTTGATAAGTGCTGCGCGGCCTGTGTACCGGCCATGAAAATTGCAACTCGGTTATGCGGCTCTGTAGGATCTAGAAGTAGATGTGTCTAGAGGGGGGTGATTAGACACTTAATGCTAAAGTTGCAATTTTTAAGCTTTTTTGATTTAAGTGGAGTTTAGGCACAATTTCAACACACACAATACATATCAAGCAAGCATGCAAAGAGTATATGAGCAGCGGAATGTAAAGCATGCAACTTGCAAGAATGTAAAGGGAAGGGTTTGGAGAGATCAAACGCAATTTGAGACACGGATGTTTTTCCCGTGGTTCGGATAGGTGGTGCTATCCTACATCCACGTTGATGGAGACTTCAACCCACGGAGGGTAACGGTTGTGCGAGTCCACACAGGGCTCCACCCAAGGGTAACGGTTGCGCGAGTCCACACAGGGCTCCACCCATGAAGGGTCCACGAAGAAGCAACCACCCACAAAGGGTCCACGAAGAAGCAACCTTGTCTATCCCACCATGGCCATCGCCCACACAGGACTTGCCTCACTAGTGGTAGATCTTCACGAAGTAGGCGATCTCCTTGCCCTTACAAACTTCTTGGTTCAACTCCACAATCTTGTCGGAGGCTCCCAAGTGACACCTAGCCAATCTAGGAGACAATATTCTCCAAGAAGTAACAAATGGTGTGTAGGTAATGAACTCCTTGCTCTTGTGCTTCAAATGATAGTCTCCCCAACACTCAACTCTCTCTCATAGGATTTGGATTTAGTGGAAAGAAGATTTGAGTGGAAAGCAACTTGGGAAGGCTAGAGATCAAGATTCATATGGTAGGAATGGAATATCTTGGTCTCAACACATGAGTAGGTGGTTCTCTCTCAGAACATATGAGTTGGAATGGTGTATGTGTTCTGATGGCTCTCTCTTCGAATGAAGAGGAGGTGGAGGGGTATATATAGCCTCCACACAAAATCCAACCGTTACACACAGTTTTCCAATCTTGGTGGGACCGAATCAACAAACTCGGTCGGACCGAAAATGTAAACCTAGTGACCGTTAGATATTTTCAGTGGGACCGACTGGATCAACTCGGTGGGACCGATGTGCTAGGGTTAGGGTAAATCCAAAACTCGGTTTGACCGATTACTCAAACTCGGTGGGACCGATTTGGGTAATAAGTGAAACTGAGATTTGGCCAAGCAAACTCGGTGGGACCGATTGCATATCTCGGTGGGATCGAGAATATTGCAATGGGTAACAGAGAGTTTGCAAGCCCATCTTGATGAGACCGAGATCCCATCGGTGAGACCGAACTGATTAGGGTTTGGCAGTGGCTTATGACAAGTGAAACTCGGTGGCGCCGGATAGGAAGAATCGGTAGGACCGAGTTTGGCTTAGGGTTTAGGTCATTTGTGGAAGTGGGAAAGTAGCTGAGGGTTTTGGAGCATATCACTAAGCACATGAAGCAAGAAGCTCATTAAGCAACACCTCATCCCTCCTTGATAGTATTGGCTTTTCCTAAAGACTCAATGTGATCTTGGATCACTAAAATGTAAAATGACGAGTCTTGAGCTTGAAGCTTTAGCCAATCCTTTGTCCTTAGCATCTTGAAGGAGTTCCCACAACCTTTAGTCCATGCCACTCCATTGTTGAACTTATCTGAAACATGCTAGATCGAAATGTTAGTCCAACAAGAGATATGTTGTCATCAATTATCAAAACCACCTAGGGAGCACTTATGCTTTCAATCTCCCCCTTTTTGGTAATTGATGGCAACATACATCAAAGCTTTAGATAAAGATATAAAGAACAGCAAGTAAAGCTTTGGAAGGACATGTAACAAGCATAGGCTCCCCCTACATGTATGCACTCATGTAAATATGATATAGAGACATGTGAGAGCATAACCATGACAGAGTAGGCAATGTGTTACATGCATCTTGGCCATATGCATCAGAGCAAAAGATTATCAAGGAAAATACCTTCATGCTCATGAGTCCTTCTTGCAAACAGTATGTACATAAGCAAGAACTCCTCATACTCATGGTTTTGATGCATATACTTACCTTGTGGTTTTGAGTTGGCTTAGGATGGAATGAACCTGCACAAACAAGGTTAGATAACACAGGTACGTCCACTAGCCAGAGCAAACAAAAGAAACCACAAGAATACCAGGACTGGGATGACATGTAGAGAGTGAGTACAAGGTACCACATTGAATTCAACATGTCCCCAAGAATAAAGATATGCAATGAATTTGACTGATTTCTTTCCCTTAGGTGTCTTGCTCCCCCTGAATCTTACATGGGATATTAGGAGAAGATAGGAGAAAATCAGAGTTGAAAGATATGAATAGAACTTAATTCAAATGAGTTCATATGAACATGTCTTTCCCTCAAAAAGACATGTGGCATCTCTCCTCTTGGACATCAAGCATCTGGGATCCTTGAGTATTCTCTCCCCCTTTGAGATTTCTTTTCTCCCCCTTAATATGTGGGATCCTTGAGTGTTCTCTCCCCTTAGTACTTTCTTTCCTTTTTAGGTGATAAGCTTTTGATGTGATCTCTCTCTCCCTGATGATAAGCTTTGATGTGATCTCTCTCTCCCTCTTTTGACATCAATTTCCAAGAAGGTCTTTCCTGGAATCCGCCGAATAGGTTTGGTCCTTGAGATTCAGTACAAAGCAGGGAATAAAACTGTGATGCTTGTAGAGGACAAGATTTATTGAGTGGAGCTGGATCAGAATAAATATAGAATATGTGGCAAACTGTTTTTCCTGTTGTGAAATCGGTGTCACCGAGTGGCATGTTTCGGTAGTACCGAAGGGATTCGGTTGGACCGAAAGTGGCAATTCGGTGAAACCGAGTTCATCATAGAGAAAAACACTTGTCACCTCAGCTCACTAGTCAAGTAAGATCTCACAAAGATTTGCAATGAATTAGCTGAAAGATTTGCAAGGAATTTGATGCAGAAATATGCAGAACAAAAATCAAAAAGAAAAGAGTGAAAGTTTCTAGATGAAGTTTTTTTTTGTTTGAAAAAGAAGGAAACAAATATGCAAGGAACAAATGCAATAACTCAGAAAAGAACACAAGAGAACTTCATCTAGAATTGGGCGGTGACATAGTCACCTATGTTAGAGTATATTGACTTAGGAGTCAAGTGAGGATACTTGATCGTAGGTCATACTCATCGTTTTAAGCTCAAAATGGGGTTACCATTTTTCGTTTAAGCATCTTGATGTATTCTCACCTTGTTAAGTTGCTTTGACTCATGTCTTGGAGTAAAGCTTCTCTAAGATGGAATAACATACCTTGGGTGGTGGTGTGGTTCTTGCTCATGTAGTTGAACTTGTGTGGGTGCTCAAGGTTGATGTAGCTCATCAAGAGTTGGGAGCACCACTTGGAGTTTGAGTTCATCTACCTACATGGGTTAGTTCTTGCGAGGAAGAGCACTTGTGTATCCAAAAATGACAATCATGAAGCTTAACATAGAATTTGTCAAAGGATATGTTTGAATGGTTTTGTGCTTCCTTGTCTTCAACCACTATTGTGTAGAATCTTGGTCTTGTAGAGATTGCTCAAGATGTGAGTGAGTCGCAATCTCATGGAATTAGATTCAACCAAGCACCTACATGGGTTAGGCAACATGCAAGGTGCAAATATATCCAAGACATAAGATAGTTATCATAAGAGATATATCATGGATTAGTCATAAGCTCATGGCTTGCATGTATCCAATGGAGTTTCTACTCCAAGTTCGAAGCATCAATGATGTTCAATTCTCCTATCAACCTGCAAAACACTTTCTCATCAAGTGGTTTAGTGAATATATCCGCTAATTGCTTGTCGGTGCAAACATGCTTAAGATTGATGTCACCCTTAGCAACATGATCTCGAATGAAATGATGACGAACTTCAATATGCTTAGTTCGAGAATGTTGTACAGGATTATGACCAATTTTGATAGCACTTTCATTGTCACAAAGCAGTGGAAAATGTTTCACATAAATCCCATAATCTTTAAGAGTTTGGGTCATCCAAAGTAATTGAGCACAACATGAACCAGCGGCGATGTATTCCGCTTCGGCGGTGGATAAGGATACCGAGTTTTGTTTCTTGGAATACCAAGACACAAGAGATCTACCAAGAAATTGACAAGTACCCGAAGTGGACTTTCTGTCAACCTTGTCTCCGGCATAATCCGAGTCGGAATAGCCAACAAGATCAAAAGAAGATCTCTTAGGATACCAAATGCCAAAATTTGGTGTATGGATTAAATATCTCACTATCCTTTTCACAGCCTTAAGATGACAATCTTTAGGAGCAGCTTGATATCGTGCACACATGCACACACTTAGCATAATATCGGGACGTGAAGCACATAGGTATAACAATGAACCAATCATAGAGCGATAAACCTTTTGATCAACCGGTTCACCATCTTTGGTTAAATCATTATGTCCACTAGTAGGCATGGGTGTAGACATACCTTTGCATTCTTGCATATTGAACTTATTGAATAAGTCCTTGGTGTACTTTGTTTGAGAGACAAATGTACCTTCCTTAGTTTGCTTGATTTGCAACCCGAGAAAGAATTTGAGTTCACTCATCATAGACATCTCAAACTTCTCTGACATTAGTTTTCCAAATTTTTCTCTAAAGAGAGGGTTAGTTGAACCAAATATGATATCATCAACATAAATTTGGAATACAAATAGTTCTCCATTAACCCTTTTAGTAAAAAGAGTAGAATCAATTTTACCAATTTCAAAACCACTTGTAGTAAGGAACTTGGTCAAGCATTTATACCATGCTCTAGGAGCTTGTTTAAGACCATAAAGAGCTTTGTGAAGTTTGTAAACATGATTTGGTTTCTTAGGATTGATAAAGCCGGGAGGTTGTTTGACATAAAATTCCTCCTCCATTTCACCATTTAGAAAAGCACTTTTAATGTCCATTTGGTACTAGGTGATATTATGGTGATTAGCATAGGCAAGTAAGATGCGAATGGACTCAAGTCTAGCAACGGGAGCATACGTCTCACCATAGTCCATACCTTCGACTTGTGTGTACCCTTGGGCGACGAGACGTGCTTTGTTGCGAACCACTTGTCCATCTTCATCTTGCTTGTTGCGGAACACCATTTGGTACCAATGATGTTGTGGTTGTTGTCGAGCTTCTCGACCAATGTCCAAACTTGGTTTCTTTCAAAATCATGTAGCTCTTCATGCATAGCGTTTATCCAATCCGGATCTTCCAATGCTTCTTCAACCTTCATAGGTTCAGTGCTAGAGATAAATGAATAGTTTTCACAAAAGTTAGCTAAACGAGTTTTTGAGCGAGTGATTCCCCCGGTTTGTATATCATTGAGGATTTGCTCGACGGGATGATCTTTGGCAATTCTTGCTCGAACTCGTGAGAGCTTTTGCTTGGGTCTTCGTCGAACATCTTCTTCATCTTGTTCTTCTTCTTGGCCTTCTTCATTGTTGACGTCGTCATTCTCTTGTCGTGGTGGAGAAGGAGGTTGTTGATGTTCATTTTGACGTACTTCCTCGTTTTCTTCATCTTGGTGTGTCCCACTTGTGGATGCTTCCGTGTCGATTCTTGGTTCACCTTGTCGTGAAGTAGAAGCTTCCACTTGGACGGATGAAGTACTCTCCTTCACCTCCGTTGGACGAATTTTGCCAATGGATAAGTCTTGAATTGCTTCTGAAGGGTCTTTGTCTCCTACATCAATTGGCAATTTCTCTACTTGCGAGCCATTAGATTCATCAAACTTCACATCTACCGTCTCTTCAACCTTTCGGGTGAAATTGTTGTAGACACGGTAAGTGTGAGAGTTTGAGCCATAACCAAGTAGAAAACCTTCATGAGATTTAGGAGCAAACTTTGAACGACGATGCTTATCAAGAATGTAGCACTTTGAGCCGAATACTCTAAAGTATCCAACTTGGGGTTTGTTACTGGTGAGAAGCTCGTATGCCGTCTTGCCGAGTAGCTTGTGAAGATATAAGCGATTTGTTGCGTGACAAGCTGTCTCAACCGCTTCTGCCCAAAAGTGCTTTGGCGTCTTGTATTCATCAAGCATCGTTCTTGCCATTTCGATGAGCGTCCGGTTCTTCCTCTCAACAACTCCATTTTGTTGAGGTGTGTATGTAGCCGAGAACTCGTGTGAAATCCCTTCTTCGTCAAGAAAGGTGTCCACATTTGCGTTCTTGAACTCCGTTCCGTTATCACTCCGAACCTTCTTGATCTTCACATCAAACTGATTTTGGGCCTTCCTAGCGAAGTTTCTGAAGATCTTCTGGACCCGCGACTTGTCATTAAGAAAGAACACCCACGTAAATCTTGAAAAATCATCAACTATAACTAGACCAAAGGAATTTCCACCGAGACTCTTGTAGGCGTTGGGACCAAAAAGATCCATGTGAAGTAGCTCAAGTGGCCTCCTTGTGGTCATGATGTTCTTCACGGGATGTCTCCCTCCAACCTATTTACCTGCTTGACAAGCACTGCAAAGTCTATCCTTATCAAATATGACATCGTTGACTCCGAGGATATGATTTCCTTTAATAAGCTTGTCAAGGTTTCTCATGCCAATGCGACCTAGTCGTCTATGCCACAACCAACCTTTTGAGGATTTAGCAACAAAGCAAGTTTTAGGTTTTGCCTTTTTAGAGAAATCGACAATGTAAAGATCACCTCTACGCATACCCGTAAATACCATTTTATGATTGTCTCGACGAAATACTTGGCAATCTACCTCAGTAAATAGGACATTCAAACCGAAATCAACAAGTCTAGATACTGAAAGTAAGTTGTAGCCAAGAGATTCAACGAGCATGACATTTTGAATGGAACTATCATGTGAGATGGCCACCTTACCAAGGCCAACCACTTTACCCTTTGAATTATCACCAAAGGTGACATATTTTCGAGGGCCGTCATTTTCAGCAAGCTCATGAAACATCTCTTCATCTCCGGTCATATGATCAGTACATCCACTATCAAGAACCCATTCCTTTCCTCCTGATTCATATCCCCGAAGATTTGCCATAAGACCAAAATATCTCATTGCATCATCAAGATCGAAGTCACTATCATCATCATCATAATATTCATGTTCATCATGATCTTGTGACTCATCATTTCCTAGAGAGGGTAATTCATTAGATAAAAGATCATCAAAGTGGTCACTTTTATGAATTCTTATGGCTTTGAGTATGATATCATTAATGATTCCAACATCCCCTTTAGCATGCTTCAGATTGGCAAGTTCAAGAAGACATTTACCAAAACTAGGATCACTAGAGTTCATCTTACTCAAGGCAATGGATTTATGGAGAATTTCATCCAAAGTTTTCAAGGAATGATTGGGAAATCGATCCTCAAGAAATTTCCATATAGTATAGGCACAATCTTGAGTAGGCAAACTAGCAATCAAATTTTTGGGCAATCCTCTAATGATGAGCTCAATAGTTCTAAGATTGTGAATCATGTCAATATCTTCATCTAGGGTAGGATGCAAAGGATCAATATGAGGTGCACAAGGGCTAGCAATATACTTGTTCAAATGATATTGATTGAAGATTACAAGCATCTCATTTTTCCACTCATGAAAATATTTTTCATCAAGAATAGGCACTCTATGTCTAAGACTCCCTAGAGTAGAAACATCCATCTTCCTCCAATGGTGATTAAACCAAGGCAATGGAGACCAATGCTCTGATACCACTTGTAGGATCTAGAAGTAGATGTGTCTAGAGGGGGGTGATTAGACACTTAATGCTAAAGTTGCAATTTTTAAGCTTTTTCGATTTAAGTGGAGTTTAGGCACAATTTCAACACACACAATACATATCAAGCAAGCATGCAAAGAGTATATGAGCAGCGGAATGTAAAGCATGCAACTTGCAAGAATGTAAAGGGAAGGGTTTGGAGAGATCAAACGCAATTTGAGACACGGATGTTTTTCCCGTGGTTCGGATAGGTGGTGCTATCCTACATCCACGTTGATGGAGACTTCAACCCACGAAGGGTAACGGTTGCGCGAGTCCACACAGGGCTCCACCCAAGGGTAACGGTTGCGCGAGTCCACACAGGGCTCCACCCACGAAGGGTCCACGAAGAAGCAACCACCCACAAAGGGTCCACGAAGAAGCAACCTTGTCTATCCCACCATGGCCATCGCCCACACAGGACTTGCCTCACTAGCGATAGATCTTCACGAAGTAGGCGATCTCCTTGCCCTTACAAACTTCTTGGTTCAACTCCACAATCTTGTCGGAGGCTCCCAAGTGACACCTAGCCAATCTAGGAGACACCACTCTCCAAGAAGTAACAAATGGTGTGTAGGTAATGAACTCCTTGCTCTTGTGCTTCAAATGATAGTCTACCCAACACTCAACTCTCTCTCATAGGATTTGGATTTAGTGGAAAGAAGATTTGAGTGGAAAGCAACTTGGGAAGGCTAGAGATCAAGATTCATATGGTAGGAATGGAATATCTTGGTCTCAACACATGAGTAGGTGGTTCTCTCTCAGAACATATGAGTTGGAATGGTGTATGTGTTCTGATGGCTCTCTCTTCGAATGAAGAGGAGGTGGAGGGGTATATATAGCCTCCACACAAAATCCAACCGTTACACACAGTTTTCCAATCTCGGTGGGACCTAATCAACAAACTCGGTCGGACCGAAAATGTAAACCTAGTGACCGTTAGAGATTTTCGGTGGGACCGACTGGATCAACTCGGTGGGACCGATGTGCTAGGGTTAGGGTAAATCCAAAACTCGGTTTGACCGATTACTCAAACTCGGTGGGACCGATTTGGGTAATAAGTGAAACTGAGATTTGGCCAAGCAAACTCGGTGGGACCGATTGCATATCTCGGTGGGACCGAGAATATTGCAATGGGTAACAGAGAGTTTGCAAGCCCATCTCGGTGAGACCGAACTGATTAGGGTTTGGCAGTGGCTTATGACAAGTGAAACTCGGTGGCGCCGGATAGGAAGAATCGGTAGGACAGAGTTTGGCTTAGGGTTTAGGTCATTTGTGGAAGTGGGAAAGTAGCTGAGGATTTTGGAGCATATCACTAAGCACATGAAGCAAGAGGCTCATTAAGCAACACCTCATCCCTCCTTGATAGTATTGGCTTTTCCTAAAGACTCAATGTGATCTTGGATCACTAAAATGTAAAATGACGAGTCTTGAGCTTGAAGCTTTAGCCAATCCTTTGTCCTTAGCATCTTGAAGGAGTTCCCACAACCTTTAGTCCATGCCACTCCATTGTTGAACTTATCTGAAACATGCTAGATCGAAATGTTAGTCCAACAAGAGATATGTTGTCATCAATTATCAAAACCACCTAGGGAGCACTTGTGCTTACAGGCTCACAGGGGTCTGGAATACTGTTGCCATCGGAACAGCCCCCAAGCCGGCCCTCTTGCAGTTGATAGAGTGACTCGGTCTCACTAGTGGATGACTCGTCATCAGAGTAAACGACAGTCTCATCACCAGATGCTGGTCTATCCTTTGATTCTACTCCATGGGTAAATCCCACGAAGGCACGATTCATGGCAGGCCGAACCCGGGCGGGTCTCGCACGCTGAGCCGTCTCGATGATGTCGGTGCAGATGTCCGGCTCAGGGCCCGGTTCGCTGATCTTGCCAATGAAGACGTGGATTCCACCGAAGGGGACCCGGTACCCGTACTCAATTGAGCCAGCCTCGGGGCCCGAGCCTGCGTCGTTGATGTAGAGCTTGCTGCGGCGACTCTTGGCCATCTGGCCCATGGTGTATCCCTTGATCCCTTCAAAGCTGCCCTTTAAGAACTCGAAACCATCGTGCGATAGCCCCACAGTGGGTGCCAACTGTTGTGTAACTGTCATGGCAGATGTCCTAGTGTGAGGACTTAGTCGTGGAGCCATCGTGTTGAGGTTAGGTTAAAGGGGTTAATCAGGACAAAGGACATGGAGAGTTTATACCGGTTCGGCCCCTTACGATGAAGGTAAAAGCCTAGTCCACTTTGTAGTTAGTATTGGTAGGGTTTCGATAAGCAGGGAGCGAATGCGCTTGACCCGGCTCTCGATCTGTTGTTTCTTGTCCTAAGCCGCCGCTAGGTCGTCCCCTTATATACACGGGTTGACACCCTGTGGCCCTCAGAGTCCCGGCCGGCTTATACAACGTATCTGGCCTGGTGACCTTTTACATATGCCTTACAATACAAGTTTACATACATGGCGGTTTATACTCATGGGCCTTAAGCCGCCTTTGGGTCTGGGCCCTCTACTAAGCCTAACTATGAATCGCCATGTGACCTTGGGCTTCATTGTGATGAATCTTCATAGGGTTAACCCGGCCCCTCCTGGGTGGGTCATACCTAATAGTTATATCCCCAACAGTAATCAACTACAGAGCTACGTTCACTATCTTCATCTAGCCTTGCTGTTTCTTGAGAATCATGTGGGGAGCTGACGCTGCAATCTTTAAATGAGGATCTTTACTCACCGTAGTCCACTGGCCTGACTGCCTCATCATAAGTGATTGATGAGGGATACACAAGAACATTAGTTTGATGTAAGTACATGGTTAATAGACAGATGTACTAGTATGTACCAAAAACAGGAAGGCATGTCATATTCGAACGTATAATGTGTAAGCTAAGCAGATGCAATTTGACCAAATTGGAAGCAATACAAGCTACACATACGGCCGGAGTGGTGAGCATGATCATCTAGGACCTGAGAGCCTCGTGGGAGGCGGGATGCTTTGCCACCATCGTGGCTTTTTAGTTGGCTTCCAGGTGATGCCTGTCTGTGCTGGGCTTGTCACTGGCTCGGCCAGTGCCCTGACTAGTTATTTGTCTTCTGGTGCTCCCGGGATGGTGGTTCATGTAAAAAATATCTTTCCTTATCTTCATAAAGACCAACTTCGGCCTTTCGAATACAAGCTAGACACCATACGCAACATGCAACCACATATGACACCACAAAGTTAAAGCAGGCACCTGGGACGGTGGTTCATTGCGAGCGAGATCATCAACTCCAGAGCTACGTTTACCGTCTCCATCTGTTGAACATCCCACCTTTAAAGTGAAAACACGTGTCTTGCCTGCCCGCGAAGCAAGCAGGAACGACTTCTCTCTTTTCTTTTCTGCTTCTGTCAAGGCAGAGTCTGAAATACCCTTGCATAAAAACACAATAGTGAGAGTATGGGTGAAGTGTGTGCAGAACTAGTGCACTGGAAAAGTAGCAGATAGTAGGTGGCTGAAAAATAAATGACAGGGGACATATGATAGCTCTACAACATTGCATGGCAAACAAAATTAGATTCTACTCCATATGATTTTGTAATATATGAGCACGGGGATGACTGGGAAATGCAGGTACTCCTCCAGCACACCGCCACATGTGGTCCTATCAAAATAACAGTCGACTGAAAATAAATAGGTCAGTCGATTTTTTTATGAACTGTCTGTTCTATAAGGAATGGGCAGATGGCCTTCGTCTACCTCCCGCCATTCACTGTTGATGATCTTTCTCGAACCTCCAGTGCCCACCGGCCCAGACCCCTGCCTCCGCTGCTCCGCCCTCCCCTCGACCTCACACCACCGCCGTGCTTGGCAGCGCCCCCAGCCATCCCTTTAATCCCGACCGACCTCCAGATCGGGCGCCAGCAGCTCTAGGCCCCACAAGCCCCTAAGATAAACACCGAGGCACTGCTTCCCCAGCGTAATCGGCAGACAAGCACCTGTTACGCCAGGGAATGCTTCCTTTAATTGGGAATCAACTGACCAGGAATTGAAATCCAAGCGGGCGACGGACCTCTAGCTAAGGTGAAATAGTATATGAGGAGAAACCTTGTGCATCGCGAGTTACTAGGAACATCTAGTATCAAGAATAAGCGGTCAA
Organism: Triticum urartu; assembly: GCF_056163025.1. Lineage (NCBI taxonomy): Eukaryota > Viridiplantae > Streptophyta > Magnoliopsida > Poales > Poaceae > Triticum > Triticum urartu. The sequence continues at coordinate 513,667,284 of NC_141874.1, forward strand.
CTAGTGTCTTCTGTGGAATGAATACCGTGCAAGCAGACACGTAAGATTTGCATGAATAAGGGAAGAGGAGTACCATTTCCGGTTCCCAGTTCTGCGTCCTCTAGAAGTCGCACCGATTTTCTTGTTTTTACCTAGGGAACCGATGTTTTGGAGGAGGGTGGAGCCTTGGACGAACCCATGGCCAAATTGTTGACTGTGTTGCGGTGGCCGTCTGTCGGCGAAGGGGAAGCAGAACCGAGGCGGCGAAGGACGGCTTAGCAGGAACAACTCCGGTGCGGTGGACGATGGCAAAGTTGGAGCGGCAGCGGTGAGGCGCAGGACGACGTGGTTGAAGTGGCTCGGGTACGGACAGCTCAGCCTTGGCTTCAACTACTAGCCGTGGAGCGCATTGCGGTTGAGGTTGAGGTGGACGACGACATCGGGGTATCAGCTCCGACGTGGAGGAGGGCGACGGTTGATGGGTGGGATGGGGTGGCAGACGGAGGACGCCGAGGTTTCACAGCTGGTGGAGAGGTAGTTTTGGCGCCCATGGAGTACGAATGGGGAATCAGACGGGGGGGGGGGGGGAGGGAGAACCATGTTTCGGTCTGGGACGCACTTGCTTTTGGCTTTTTTGAACAAATGGAACATGCTTGTTTGAAATTTTGGAAAAGTACAAACTTTGCCCCCTCTTAAATTTCAGACCTACTGCGAGTCGGGGGTAGGATGGTAATCCCAGGTGTCCCAAATAGTGGGCAGGAGCGATTTCGGCCGTGCTCATGTGTGCTTAGGCGGCCATTGTGTATGAATGTTTTTTGGATGCGGTTGTGTGGCGTCTAGATGAAGCTACAAACCTACCCCGGATTAGACCTTTGGACTTCGGGCCGGTAGGTTTCACGGGTCAGAGTTAGAAAAGTAATTTCCTTCTACTACCAAACATTGTCTCACACGGTTTCACGCGAGTAGACGCTCTTTTGACGCTTCGTTCGAAATTCTGAAACAGAAGCATTCACGTTTAGAGTACTCTTGAACTTTGAGGATTGACCTAAATAGACAACATTAAATTTAACCTTGTATGTTTGAAAGCCTCATTAAATTATCCGCTTCTTTTTGAAATTTTGACACTTGAAAATCCTATAACTACGATTATTTTGGAATGGAGGGGCTAAATTTGAATCTATTTTGTACACGACTATATACGCTATTATGTACAAAAGCAGAGCAAAGATTGGTGCCCCCATAATTTAGGTATGATTTACAAATGCCATGATATCAAATTAAATAATTGAATGGACTTCATGTTGAATTTGAATTTTTTAAACCACCTTAAGTTGAAATCAAATGTATGCTAGTTCATAGCTAGCTATTTATAATGTTCGTTGTGTAACTTTCGTATGTATAATGTGCTTTACACACACAACATGAACTATACTCATGTTTATATTCGATTGCTAAAGCGATGCATTGTCTGGAGTTCAAAATATTAACTATGTGGATCAATTCTGTCGATAATAACATAGACATGCTCAAATTCGATAGAATCTAGATGTCTGATGGATCAATGACTGTTCCTTACGTGAATTGGAAATATCATGATCCCATCCTAATATTTGGATACAATTTATATTTTTAATCAATGTGCACATCAGTCTTTTACGTGTAGTTTCACTCTCAATCGGTGGTCTATCACACATGCTCACACACTCTCTCTCGAGGTGTCTTTCTCGCAGACATGCTCTCGATATAACCCTCCCTCCCTCTCCTAACCATTCACGACTGTTTTCACTAACCTTTATCACAAGCATACACACGCACAATCCCCATCGACTCTTTCTATATACATAGACCTGCCTACGTGTCTCCCGTACGCACATTATCTTTAGGCCTATCTCTCATGCATTGTCTCACACCTCTCTTCCTAATCAACGAGTATGATTCTAGCAAAGCATTTTGTAGGATGCCCCTTAAAGTTAGGTTGGATGAATAGTAATATCAGAGATATGGGGTTACCTTAGTCCGAGGACCTAGGGTTACAAATCCTAGCCGGCTTTGTCAGTGGAAACAGAGTCCTTCACGATTCTGCTATCTTTGTCTTGTACGACTAGTCATCCATGGGTCTCCCTAAATGCGTCATGGGCCGACCAATGTGGCGCAGGATGGAACCGAACCAAGGGCCTCACCTTGGCCCACTGGACCTCACGCGGTGACACACCCTTTGCCCGCAGGTCTCGTTATCTTCTCACACCCACACATACCAACACAGACACCACACAAAAAAAAACTCTCCTCGTGCCTCTATCCCCTCCCCCCTTGCATATACACACTCAAGGGCATCTCTCGCCGTGACATCATATTCGTCTCTCTCTCTAGACCTCTCTCATTTATTGTGCTATCACTACAAAAAGAAGACACATCTGTGACATTTTGGGCCGAACGATTTTTTTCTGTCATACTTATGACACTTCTATGACGATAATTGTGACAAAACCCGGTATCATCATAGATGTGGTGGGGTCCTACTTCTATGACAAAAAATCATGACAGAAAATGGGCTTTTCATCCTGGACGGGCCGAAGACGCAGCTGCATGACATTCTTTGGGCCGTCCATGACGGAAAAAACCGTGGTAGAAGCGAGGGCGAGGAAAATATTGGGGTGTTCCCGGTTACGGTGGGTGGTCGGGGCCGAGCGATGTGCATTTCTCTTGTACACGCACACGCATGGGTGTGAGGCATTGGGCTCTAACTGAACCCGAGCGATTGCACTGCAGGCTACGCGTTACTGAACCCGAGCGATCGATCGATGGCTGTTAACTGAACCCGATCGAGCGATTCCTTCGCTACTGCTGCTAACTGAAGCTGATCGATGTTGCCTCTGGATGAACAGTGAGTGTTGCTGGGGGGGTGGATGTACAGTTCCCGGTGGGGGTGGATGAACAGGAACCCGTGGTGTTGCCTCTGGATGAACAGGACCCCGATCGATCGAGCCGATTGGGGCTGGATGAACAGGACCCCGTGGAGGGCAGGATGAACAGGACCACCCCGTGGAGGACTGGATGAACAGTAGCCCATGGAGGGGTGGTTGAACAGGAGCCTGTGGAGAGGGCTGGTTGAACAATAGCCGGCAGAGTAGCGCGCGGTGGAGGCTGGATGAACAGGAGCCCGTGGATGAACAGTCGCAGGTGGAGGCTAGAGGAGGTCGGCGGTGGATGAACAGTAGCCCGTGGAGGCTGGAGGGGGTCGACCGTGGAGATGAACAGTATCCCGTGGAGTCCCGTTTTGCGGTACGCCACACCACTCCTGATGAACAGGACCCCCGTTTCGACCGTAGCGCTCCAACACAAGTCTATTTCCTCCATTTTGCGGTACGCCACACCCCTCCTGATCAACAGGACCCCCGTTTCGATCATAGGAGGTCCGTTTCCTCTGTTTTGCGGTACGCCAGACCCCTCCCGATGAACAGGATCCCGTTTCGACCGTGTCCGGTCGAACACAAGGCCGTTTCCTCCGTTCTGCGGCACACCAGGCCTCGTTTCCATTGGTTGTTCCGTCCAAGCCCTCCCGATGAACACGACGACGCATTCCGTTCCAACCCAGCCGGTTGGCTCCCCATGAACACGACGATGACGCAATTTCTCCATTTCGACCCAGCCATGTACACGAGCCTTGGCCGTACGTATGCGCGAGTAGGCGTTCAAGACCCTGCCCGTATGTACGTACGTGGCCATATTTTCTTTCTTGCACACTGGCCGTTGTACGTACGTGTACATGCTACGTGTGCGCCTCTACTACGACACGTGCGCGCCTCTACATCGACCAGTATGTACGTACACGTTCGCGACCAGAATGACAACGCTATGTACGCTTCAACCAGGTGAGTCCCGACTGTCAAGCACTTCCTTGCGTGCGAAGATGTAGCTGGTGGGTCCCAGCAGTCAGGGGGGCGAATCATTTTTTTGCCCGGACGCACTTCCTTGCGTGCGAAGATGTAGCGGGTAGGTCCCAACAGTCATGGGGAAACATTTTTTCGCGAAATACAGTTGCCCGTCCGGTGGGTCCCTGCTGTCAGGTGGAGGAATAATTATTTTGCGTGTAATAAGGAGGCACTTCCTTGCGGCCGCCGTGGACCCAACTGTCAGCCTCTCCACGTACAGTACTCTTCCGATGGAAGTCGTTCCTTGATCATGTTGACCACGCGGCGCTGAGAGGACCAGGGCGGTGGACGACGGCGGGGCCTAGGAAGGGGACGACGCGGAGCCGGGGAAGACGTTGCAGTGGAAGCCGCGCGGAGAGGAGTACGAGGGTTCACTGGTTCGGCTGCGGTGTGAGGCTGCCGTCGCCGCAGGGCCTGGCCAGCGGTGGGAATAGTAGGGGGCGGTGAGGCCTCTGCGGCAGCACAGCCGGCCACGGGAGGCAGGAGCATGCGACACGACCGGCGCTGCTTTGGGCGGCTGGAGCAATAAGACCATAGGTTGAAGAAGCACTACGGCCGTTGGATGGACATCGTACGGTCACTGGAGGTAGAATCGTTCATATTGACTAAGTTGACAAAGCACTCCGTCCCCGTCAACTTAGTAGGCCCACAAGTCAGCCTCCCACCAAGGTGGGTCCCAACTAGCAAGGGGGTATTCATTTTTTTTGTGCGTAGTAAGGAGGCACCTCCGGTGGGTCCGAGCTGACAGCGGGGGGAACGTTTTTTTGCGAAATACACTGGCCTGTCCGATGGGTCCCAGCAGTCAGGGGGGAAACGTTTTTTTCGCCAAATACAGTGGCCCGTCCGGTGGGTCCCTACTGTCACATGGAGGAATAATTATTTTCCGCGTAATAAGGAGGCACTTCCTTGCGGCTGCCGTGGACCCAGCTGTCAGCCTCTCCACATACAGTACTCTTCCGATGGAAGTCGTTCCTTGACCACGTTGACCACGCCACGCCGAGAGCACCAGGGCGGTGGATGACGAGGAGGCCTAGGAAGGGGACGACGTGGAGCCGGGGAAGACGCGACCGTGGATGCCCACGCGGAGAGGAGTACGAGGGTTCACTGATTCGGCTATGGTGTGAGGCTGCCATCGCCACAGAATAGAGGGTGTGGGTGAGTGAAGGGATGCCCTGGCCAGCGGTGGGAGTAGTAGGGGGCGGTGAGGCCTGCGCGATAGCACAGCCGACCATGGGAGGCAGGAGCAGGGGGCACGACTGGTGCTGCTTTGGGCGGCTGGAGCAAGAAGACCAGAGGTTGAAGATGCACGATGGTCGTTGGATGTACATCGTACAGTCACTGCAGCTAGAATCGTTTATATTGACTAAGTTGACAAAGCCCTTGGTAAGCGTCAACTTAGTAGGTCCACAGGTCAGCTTTCAAAACGGTGCGCCCCGGATGTCACGGGGAGGAATCATTTTTTGGGCGAGTGAAGCTAGAATATCCGAGATTGAAGAAGAAGCACGACATCCGTTGGATGGACATCCAATGGCCACTGCTGCTAGAACTGTGTGTTGACTATAAGTTGACAAAGCCTTGCATACGCGTCAAGTCTTTTTTTTGAGGGGACGCGTCAACTTAGTAAGGCCACAAGTGTGTGGTAGAGAACTTATGGCCCATTTGAGATTTGTAAGAATGTGCAGCCAATTTCTGAATTCTAATGGAATTTACTACAACCCATTTACAATTTGTTAAAAGTTCAACCCATTTCAACCAGCCGTTCAAAACAAAATTCAATAAAATTTCCCACATTTTGATGGGATCCAAAATATTTTTATCCCAAAATTTCTAGTAAGATTAAATACAATTTCAATATAATTTTATATTACGTAAAAATCCAACGAAACATTGCGCTCGCAACAATTAATGAAATTAAAATTTTCAATATCCAAAAATAATATTTTATAAAGTAATTACGTGTTTGGTGCATTTTTTATAGTTACTGCCCAGTTTATATAATTACATCCCATTTATTATTTCCTAAAGCCCATTTTCTTGTTAAGCCTAATGCATCCCTCCTAGGAAAGATTTGCAGCCCAGCGGGGCGGAGAATAACAACTTGACCTTGCCTGGGTATTCCTAAAAAGAGTATAGCTGGGCTAGCCATTTTTAGCTTGAAAAAAAATTAAGATCTGGGTTGGATATCTGGCCTGGGCTAGAAGGGCCACAGCCCGCCCAGTTAATAGTTGCAGCGATGTTTTCGTTGTTGTTCAGAGGAGAAAAATTAATATCTAGGCTAAACACCACTCAAGAAAAACTCTGCAGTGCTCACACCTCAAAAACACAAATACTGCTCGAGCTGCTTGGTCCCAGCTGTCAGGCGCTTCTTGTGCAATTCTCTCGTTTATTGACTACATAGGTTGACAATGGCGTGAGACCATGATGTCAGGAAACCAGGAGGAAGCAAAAAATTATAGTTTTATGTACTAATAAGGAGGCACTTGCGTACGTGCGGCTATGGCCCTGGTGGGTCCCCACTGTCATCCTCTCCAAGTAAAGTCATCTCCTCATCCTCATGTCCGCTGACCATGTTGACAACGCGAGACGGCAGCGCCACGGTGAGCGCAACAACTTGTAGGACGACGGAGAGGGCCTCGCGGGCCCTAAGGATGGTCTGATACAGCACCCGCTGCTCATTCGGGAAGACAGGATCATAGGGCCATATGTTCGCGACGGCATTGTCGTTCACTTGTTCACCGGTGCTTGTTGAGGAGATGGAGGTTGCAACACAGGTCCTCCTGTGCTGGTAGCTCTTCTGCCATTAGGGCGTCGAAGTGCGGCTGCACCTGCTCTATGGTGAACACGGCATGAACCGGCTTGGACAGTGGCGTCGGCTCCTGGCCGGAAGCTACGTCCATCGTCTGATTGTTGTCGCTCAGCTCGGCAAGGTAGCTGGCGAGACAGCATGTTCGGCTGCTGGACTGACCCCCTCCCAAGCACGAGTCTGACTGCCCTGGCCCACCCATACCGCCTCCCTCGCCCACGCGCGCTTTCCGCCCGAAATGGTCAGCGCCGCCTGCCCCACTTCCCGGTGCATGTGATTGCTCTACCTTCAAACGACACAAGTGCCGTCTGTCCGTCCTTCTGCTGCCCACATTAATGATACACGGTTGCCAAGGCGGCTACTCCGGCACCACACGTCCATCCCTCCGCCGCCCACCATTGCTATATAAACTGCTGCGCCGGCCATAGCCGCAGTCATCCGCATCCGTTCCTATTCTCCTGTCCACACCACTACTGCCCACCATGGCTTCCTCACGCTCTAGCGCTCTTCAGGAAGGGCGGACAGCGGACCACAAGTAGATGGCAGCCAATGCTGCCGACTGGCTGGCCGACAGGCAGCCGGAGGACGACGACGTCCCAATGGAGAACATGGTAGTCGACGATCCGGCGCCAACCCCCTCCTCTGTGCCATCCTCGCCGGTGCATTGCACCATGACCATCGGCGAGGCCTATGCCCAATATATGGACACGGTGAGGCAGAAGCGTGAGGAGCAGTTCCGTGAGGCGCAGGCCGACGCCGCCTACAACCACCATCTCCTCCAGGAGCACTTGCAGGCGGAGGAGCAGATCACCGCGGAGTGGGCGGAGCAGGAGGCGCTGCTCGACTCGTACCGCTCTGCCTGCGAGGGCCGCCTCGAGTGCTGGCGGTACCGCATGCGGGTGGCGGAGGCTGCGGCCGCCTACAGAGAGGGCGATGAAGCGGGTAAGGCGCTGTTTGGCGAGACCGAGGACGAGGCAGAGGACAATGCCGGCGCCGATGAGTCCCTGCTCCGCTGGCGTCGACGAGGCCCTACTCCGCCGAGGCCCCGCGGCGCCAACAATGAGACAGAGGACACTGCCGGCTCCGCCGAGGCCCCACCCTGCCGGCAACGAGGGGGAGGATTTCCACCGCTCCGCCGAGGCACCGCCCGCCGGCAATGAGATAGAGGACATCGCCGGCTCCGCCGAGGCCCCGCCCCGCTGCCAACAAGGTCGCGCCACACAGAAAACGAGGAAGAGTAGAACATGGTAGGTCATCGCTGCTCGGGTCCAAGTAAGGCCACCGCTGTTACCCTCCGGTTGCTGGCACTGAGCTGTACATCATGGAGCAATTCTATGATTACAGGATGATTGAAGAGCGCTCCGTGGTTGAGCAAGCTCATGAGATATAGTCATTTGCTAGAGAACTTGAGCACTTCAGTTGTATGCTACCAGAAAAGTTTGTTGCCGGAGGTATCATCACTAAGCTTCCTCCTTCATGGATCTCATTGGCACTCTTGATGTGGAAGAAAAGGCGAGAGCAAAGGACATATGTGCTCGAGGAATTGAGGGAGGATCTAGTCCAATCTGGTATAGAAGAAGAACTTCCAGCCCCACAAGTTCAAGAACAAGGGCAAGTTTGATGGTAAAGCAAAGTTTGATGGTAAAGCAAAGTTTGATGGGAAGAACAAGGCTGTGCAACACACGAACTTCAAGAAGAAGAATGACAAGAAGAAAGGTGTTTGTCATGTGGGGATCCTGATCATTGGGCTCCTAGTTGCCCTAATCGCTATGAAAAGCTAGGCGGGTTGACCACTGACGGTCGGTTAGCTTCTTGGCGGCGACATGGAGCCGGAGAGCTATGTTGGAGAAGGACGCTGCTTCTACTTAACTGCTGGTGCAGTTGGCTGACTGACATGTGGGCCCAACAGGCATCTGGGCCACATGTCAGTTACACAACTGCACCTACAGTTAAGTCACTGAAGCTTCTGTTCGGCTCAGCCGTACACAGGTGGGTAGCTTTGGTTAATTACTTATACCTCTAGCGCACCCCTTTTTAGTTGAAGAATGTATGAAATGTAATGAAATCCGGCATGTTTATATGAATCTGACCGTGTATGAATGAATTCATTTTGATTAGTTCGAATTCTTGTATCACTGGCATTGGATGGACATGCAAAACAATACGTACTAGCATTATTCCCAGGGTGATCACCTCATTTGCAGTAGTTTCACATGTACTCCCTCCGGTCCTTTCTAGTCTACATACAAGTTTTGTCTGCAGTCAAAGTATCTCTACTTTGACCAATCTTATATAAAAAAGTATGCAGTTTCACAATGTGTGAAGTAAAAAGGAACAAAAGGAGTACAAAGAGTTTGAGCAGCTTTTTAGCGTTCCTGTACATTGCAATCAAACACACGGGCCTGGCAATTCATAGAGGACATTTAAAACAATCGATGATTATGCATCTCAGCGATTCACATGTCAGAGCCAATATTTACTTCACAACTAAAGAATAAAGAAAAAATGAATCGACGCTGCTGACAGCAAAGGGCGTCCCATTAGAAAATATCAAACGCATGTCTTCTTGCTAAAATCAATGAGCAAAATTTGACAAGGTTTTCCCATTCCAAAATATCAAATGCCTACGATTTCGGAATGGGCAGGGTTTGCCATCAGTTCAGACATTGACATGGCACCTCATGCTAAATAAACTAGCTGTTCTTTTTGTGCAGTTCCACCAAAATCAACCAAATTCGTGCGTAGCTTGTATGATTTCGCCCTTATATGTTGCAACGCCTTGAACTTATCGGCACCTCCTTTCTTGTGGTGGAAATGAATGATTTGATGTATTCATGAACATTTTGTGCAGTTACCATTGAAATCAAGCTGAGCACCCCTGTTTGCACAAATACAAAAAAGTGATTAGTATAAAGCAAACTGTACTATGAATTGACAGTTTAAAAAGGCACCTACATGGTCCATGTAGAGCACACCTTTAGAAAAATGGAACTCACCGGAAAGAATCCTAGAACAACATTGTACTCGCGCATCACAGCAAGAAAATGGAGATTTGTCAGTCCTTCTGAGATGAAGTTAGTTTGGTCTTGTGGGGGGTAATGTAACCATCCTTCAACTGCTCCTTTTGATGAGACTATAGGCAGGGCTTCTTCATCCTAGCATAATCGGAACTAGTCACTTCACGTACTCCATATTCTTCTTCAGAGGAGGATGATCCTGTTGTGCAAAGACAAGAGGATAACAAAATGCTAGCATCCCTATTTACTCGAAAAAAGAGGAAATATTTAAAACAACACAGATGAAGTACTTCTCAAGGACAATACCAATTTTTGATGACAATATCTAAACAGTAGCACAACACCAATAGAGATGACAAAGCTCAATCATATGGATGAAATCAGTGGGCGAGTACCAACCTTTGTCAGGAGGCTTATTGTGTAGAGCATACAGATGAAGCACTTCTCCGGAACCATCTGTTGCTATCTACTATGGTGGCCATGCTTACTATATACTCCTCAATTAGATTAATGTTTCCAACGTCTTCTTATGTAGTTCCACTAAAATATATGGTATCTTCAAAGAAGATCCCTGTTTGCACAAGTAGAGATAATTACGTATTACATTAAGAGTGGCATCAAATCAGTGGCAAAACAATTGCTCGTTCCAGCCATAGCAATAAATTAAGATGCAAAACTATATCATTACTTGTGTCATCACAGTTCCAGTGCTTCATTACAACACCAGGAGTTGATTTTTGTTTTTCTTCCTCTTGTTCTTCCCCTTCATCACTTGGTTCAATAACAGACAAGCTTCGCCTTCAATGTAAGATTTGGCATGTCAATTAGGTTGCACAAGTATAGAACTAAACAATGACATTAATTTTCTGATGAATGTGGCAAAATACAGGCCAACAGTTGTGAAATATCCTTATCTTACCTCAATGGGATATTGCGGTGTACATACAGATTGGAAGTCTTGTCTCCATTTGTGTAGTTCACTAAAATCAAGCAACATTACCGTACAAGTAGCACAACATATGAAAGCACACTACAAAATCATGTGAAAGAAGGCTAGTACTGACCTCTCATGACGCGGAATTCAAACAACTCACAAGAAGAAGATCTGAACCAAATTTGCCAACACGGATAGGAAGTAAGATCTCCTCTTGTGCAGTTCCACTAAGATCAAGCAATCAAGCAACATTGTCAGTGTGACACTTTGGTTGAACTTCACAAAACACTCTTAAAACAAAAGTGTTTTTTGTAGTGCAACAAAAGGTCACAATGGCAACGAGGTGAAGTAGATAACCCTGTTTACACAGAGGTGCAAAGGGAACAACTAGTGGTCAATAACGGTGGATGACACAGAAGCCAACAAAAAGAAGCATCTACCTTATCTAAATGGGAAAGAAAGATAGATAGTAGCATTTCTCAAATGGTGGCATTGATTAATATTAACAGAGAGATTATATTAACAATAAAATTCGTTGAACATGCAATTTTCTTTTAACAGTGGCATTGCATCAATTTTGCAGCGACATTATTAGAGGGTGCTTGTTTACAGGGACATTTTGGTGGAGGGACTAAAAAGACTCTGTGTCAGTCCCATCTAAACCAAACAGGAGGGACTTTTAGGGACTAAAAGTGGGCATTTGGGACTAAAGAAAGAATACCTCGAGGGAGAGTCTTTTTAGGACTTTTTGCAACAGTTGCCCCTACCACACATCGCACCTTGTCTCTATTAGTTCATTACTAGGGGTAACATGGTCTTTTAGCATGTCATTTAATAACCTCTAGTCCATGTTTAGTCCCTGGAACCAAGCAGGTAGGGACTAGGGAGTTTTTAACCAAATAGGGCCTTAGATTAACAACAACTAAAGAGTTGCACGGGACAGTGGACGCACCAGCACCATGTGCATCTACCGATGTACTGGGGTGATGCACAGTCTGTTGCAACAAAGAACAAACAACCAAGGAGCATATTTGTGTTGGTCCCAGTTTTGTTATCTTTAGACACCTTTCCCTATGTGAGCGCAGCAAATCTAGTCCTGCTCAAACTCTACACCCTTGTCCCCCAAAACAAAAGATCAGTTTGTTATAGATGTGCATACTACGTTTGTCATTGTTTTGCCTTTTCGACCAACGTAGGTGTTGGATAGCCAGTCTGTACTAGTACTTTTCCCACTTCCTTTCCTCTATGAACCACGTCCTAGATTTATGCTATACAACTTTCCCCACTACTTTCCCCCATTCATGTCCTCTTTGAACCACGTCTTAGATTCATGCGATACAACTTTCCCCACTACTTTCCCCTTCCTTTCCTTTTTGAACCACGTGCTAGATTCATGCTATACAACTTTTCCCACTACTTTCCCCCGGTCCTTTCCTCTATGAACCACGTCCTAGATTCATGGTATACAACTTTCCCCACTACTTTCCTGTTTGATCCAACACCTAGATTCGAGTGTAGAAGCGGAAAAAGCCCACATGCAGCTAGAGCAATGCATGCGGAATAAGTAAATTATACCTTAAGGTTCTTGGGGTGTGGTTTGGTGGGCGACCGGAGGCCGTTCGACCCACACTATGTACGGCGGCGAAGAAGAAGGGGTCGGAGGCCCTCCTGCGCCGCCGCTGGGTGAAAGTGAACAGCTGCGATGGTAGTGGATTCCCTCCCTCGCCGAGGGACACAACGTTAAGCCTCCTTCCCTTCCCGGCGGACGGATCCTGCCGGCTCTTTGACCAGCAGTGAGGGGAGAGAGGGAGGATAACAAAGTCTTGTTTAGATCTGGAGAGGGTGAGAGAGTGTGAAGAGAGCAACTACAAGCAGACCAGCAGTGAGGGGAGAGAGAGAGGCCAACGAAGTCTTGTTTAGATCTGGAGAGGGTGAGAGAGTGTGAAGAGAGAAACTACAAGAGCTGAGACTCCAACATGTATATATATACTGGAGAGAGTGTGAAGGGTGCAAACCCTAGAAAACAAGCGCCGAGGCTACAGCTTATACGTGATGAGGTGATTATTCGTTCACTACAAGATCGTATAGCTCCGTATCCATCCATTTTGACCAGTCAAAGAATCCTCCTGGCACGAATTATGCTCAAGTGTAGTTATCGAACCCGAGACCTCAAGTTTGATGAGCGAACAGGCTAACCAGCTACACAACCCTTCCGTTATGTTCAACGAGAGGAAAATAACCTTTTATACATTCCTGCATTCGTGTGACAAGCATGCTGTTTTTTGTGTGTGTGTGTGGGAGTCATTGGGATTTAAATCATAATCGTGTCATGTGGCTTTGGTGGTAAGACTATCCATAGTGGTGCAGAAATAATGCAGCCTTAGTCACCTTACCTCTCTCCACGTAGTACATTGGGTCCCACCAGTCAGAGGGTGAAACAAACAAATTAATAAGAAAAATTAAAAGCGCCAGCGGTGTATCTTACCTCACACATCTCGCTACTGCTCGGGAACACTTTCCAATTGATCCCTCTATTTGCTCACGTACTATTTTAAGTGAATCCTTATTATAACATGCACACAATTTTGGGCACTTGTATTCGACCTAAGTCAGTGTGCCACCGTATCTCGTATGACTCCCTCCTTCTAGGTGTAATAAGTCACGTTAGAAGGTGCAGCGGGACCAAGGTGCAAGTAGATTGGAGGAGAAGGAGAAACTTGACTGGTCATTCCTCCAATCAAAGCCCTGATTTCTGTCTCTAAACGCAACAATTAATCCAAACTAAGAGATGCCATTTTAGCTACCATGCAGGGCCACATATTAACTCGCATGCAAGCCGACTTTGATTTCTTGACTGATCAACGCGTAGTTGCGCTCCATGCATTGGGTTTCCGGGGGAGATAACAAGGCAGAGTAAGGAGCATTTGGTTACATTGCTTAGGATGGTCATAGTGGTGAGTAACTTGGACTAGTACAACATGCATATGTTACTAGTCTATGTTACTACTACGCGAGGTTTGCCGTCGGAAGCGAGCCGACCTGGCTCTCCTGAGCTAGCAAGGTTTTTCTAGCCCACCCAAGCTAGCTGGCCCACAAAAGCTAACATATTTTAATAGTTCCAAACGCCTAACCTTGCCCGGCTATGCTATAAGTTGTTCTTGCTAAGGATACAAACGCTCGCTAGCAATGAGGCCAGGACGGGATTGAGATGTGAAGTTAATGGACGATGCCTAAACATTTTGGGAATATCTGATTTCTGTAGGATGACTTAACACCTAGACGGAGGGACTACTACTCCTCAGTCCAGGTTTGATGGAATATTCGTCACCTCTTCTCTTCTTGTACGTACCCCATTTGTATCTCACTTCCCGTGGCTTCGCACTCGCAGGATTTTCCTATTCTATGAACCTGTGTGTGCGTGTGCGTGTGCGTGCGTGTGTTTAACATCATGTGTGTGTTAGAGAGAGCGACCGGTTGACCTACTCCTACAGAGAGGTGGTATGTAGTGTACGATTTTAGCCGCGAGAGTCGGTGCATCCTCTCGTTTCCGGGCGTCTGGTAGGGACAGGAGGACGGCGGCCACGCCCGCTCTGACCAGCCTGGCCCACCCAAAGCCCCTCCATCGCCTGCGCATGCTTCCCGCCCGAAACGGTCAGCGTCGCTCCAAAGAATCGGTGCCGCATTCATGCCCGGGCAGAGCGGACGCGACCTCTCACTGGCGCCTGTGTTGAAGGGAGAAGCGGATTCAAGAGTGATGGTTGCTTCATCCGTCCAACTTACTGCCGGGTCTATGTGATTTGACGGCTCATTGGTCATTATTACTGAGGTGGTAGGACTGCTGGATGTCCCACGCTTTCAGCGAAAGGAGGTACTACTAGATTACAATTTTCTCCATTCTTACGGCGGAGGAGTGCAAGAGCAGTCAAAACACGCAGGCTCAGTGATTACATGGCCCACCTCACACTACAACTTTATTTATAAATGACGCGGCACCTACTACTCGTTCTCCTATAAACCTTGCGCTTGGCATCTCCAAACTATTAACCTTGCGATTGGCTCGTCGCCTCTTTGGGAAGTCGAGCAATAATGGTACCGCAGTATATATCGTTCTGGCTATATGAGACCGAATGAATTGCTGCACGTCCACCACGTGGTGAGGGTCGAGGGGCGAGGGAGAGTGCGTACTATTATGTCCATTTCAATATGGACTACATACGGAGAAAAATGAGTGAATCTACACTCTAAAATACATCTATATACATCAGTGTTTGGAGTATGTACTAGTAGTTCATATTGAAATCTACTAAAGGACATATATTCCAAACAATATGATAATCTCTCTAACCAAGGTAGGGACGAGGAGTAAACGGAGGGAGTACTAGTAAAATTTTCTCCTCGTCCTGCGAGCCACCGCGCGCGTGGGCGAGGGAGCGGGCGTAAGGCGTAGTAAGCAAGCTTCACCTCATCGTGCGAGCCACCGCGCCCGTGGGCGGGGGAGACGGTGTACAAGCAAGCTTCTCCTTGTTCTGCGAGTTGACGGGACACATCAAAAGTACTCCAGTGTATAGAGCCTTGCCTCTAAGGTAGGCCCCACATGGTTTGCCTCTTTTTAACATAACGCGTCAAGTCGCAATTTGTTTGTTCACCCGTGGTAGACCATCCTCCCTCCATCTACTGGACAACCAGTACACGTGTCAAATTTCCACGTGGGCTACCTTTTCGTACAGAAATGAGCTCCACCGTGTACCCGTGCGGGTGTGGTTGGGAAAGAGACGGGAATACGTGCGCCGTGTGTGCACCTCTTCTCTTCGTGCACGTCCCCCACCTACGTGGGTGTGTGTGAGAGATACAAATCTAGACAAATGGCTTGTGCGCTCGTGAGTGTTTTTTGTTTTGGGGGGGAGGTTGATTTCGTGAATGTATTTGTGGGAATATGTGTCGATGACATCTGAAACAAAATTTTGCATGCAATGTGTGTGAAATGGAGGCCTGTCCATATCATATATAGAGGGTCGGGCGATCCACGAGAAGAGAGGGAGGGGTCATAGACATCGATAGAGTCGAAGAGAGGATCAAGTGGGTGGGTGCGAGATCCATGAAGAGAGGCATCAAAATTGTGTGTGTGCAAGTCAAAGATATAGGGCGACTGACCTAGCTACCGGAACGTCAGAGGGCATAGGTCAAGTTTGTGTGTGGCAGGGAGACATGACTAGAGCGCTCTATGTATCGGTGTGTGTGGGGGGGGGGGATGGGGTGGGGGAGGGGTAGGTAGATGCCTAACTATAGAGGTAGAATGACTTGTATATGTGTTGAGAAGGAGAGACCCAGCTATGTCTTGAGGGAGATCGGTCGACATCCATACATAACTAAAGGACGGGAAATAGGATGGGACAGAGAGAGAAAGGAGAAAGAGAGGGAGGGAGAGGGGTAGAGTGCTGGATGGGTGATGGAGTTGCTTCTCGAAGATGGTGGGAGAGGCCTACTATACAAAGTGAGGGTGGAACTACAATATTATCAATAAGAGTGGGGATGTGTTTCTGTGTGTGCCTGTGTGTGATAGATCTGTCGGGACACATCCATGGATGATGAAGGGGAACCATGTGTTTGGTAAGCAAACCTAACTAGATCGGTAGATCAATTGTTGTTTGTCGGAGGAAGGGAGAGACATAACTAATGAGGTAGATTGATCGACACATGGGGAAAACAAGTTATAAGGACCTGGCTAGCTATATGTATAGCGGGAGATCGGTCGGTGTACGTCCATTTGTTAGAGGCAAATAAGGTTCGACGAGACGGATAGACAGAGAGAATGGAGCTAGGAGGTGGTGCAAGAAGCCCATCTACTAGCTAGATAGGGGCAGGAGTGTGCGGTTGTGTGACCGATGAAAATAGGGACGAGAGTTTACATGTGTGTGGGACCGTATGAGAGACACAAGGCAAGGACACATAAAGCAGGAGATTGAAGGTGCGTGTGTATGTTGTACGTAGACATCGCTGGAGAGGTTTATCGATCGGTGTGTGTCGAAAAGGAGTTGTGGAGACCGTGGGAGAACGACCTAAAGAAAAAAAATGAATGTGCACGATGGATAGAATGCTGAGGGAGGGGGAAGGTGAGGAGGGCGTGTGCATGCACAAGAGAAAGTTAGTGGTAGCTACAAAGGTTAGAGGATTGTGTGGGTGTAAGAGACTAACAAAGATCATAATTTGATATGAAAGTGGATTCATATATTTGAATAGGAGATCATAGTGTTTTAAACATACGCATGCATGAATATAGCGGTGATACGCGTGTTCTGGTTTTGCACATGTTATACCATAATGTGATGATGCATGGTGTTTGCAACTCATAGCTAAATGTCGAACAATCTAAACCATACTATACATCGAACAATCTCACATTTTATTTGAATTTGTGGTAATGTGTGGAGTTTGCAGCTTACAACTAAATATCGAAAAATCTAAACAATACTATATATCGAACATTCTCACATTTTATTTGAATTTGTGGTAATGTGTGGTGTTTGCATCTCACATCTAAATACTTGTAGGCATAGGGGGCGGGGTGATACGTCTCCGTCGTCTCTACTTTTCCAAACACTTTTGCCCTTGTTTTGGACTCTAACTTGCATGATTTGAATGGAACTACCCCGGACTGACGCTGTTTTCAGCAGGATTGCCATGGTGTTATTTATGTGCAGAAACAAAAGTTCTCGGAATGACCTGAAACTTCACAGAGATGATTTTTGGAAATAATAAAAAATAGTGACAAAAGATCAAGACCAGGGGGCCCACACCCTAGCCACGAGGGTGGGGGGCGCGCCCCCTACCTCATGGGCCCCCTGGAGCTCCTCCGACCTCAACTCCAACTCTATATATTCATGTTCGGAGAGAAAAAAAATAAAGGAAAAAAGATTCATTGCGTTTTACGATACGGAGCCGCCGCCAAGCCCTAAACTCTCTCGGGAGGGCTGATCTGGAGTCCGTTCGGGGCTCCGAAGAGGGGAATCCATCGCCATCGTCATCATCAACCATGCTCCATCACCAATTTCATGATGCTCACTGTCGTGGGTGAGTAATTCCATCATAGGCTTGCTGGACGGTGATAGGTTGGATTAGATTTATCATGTAATCGAGTTAGTTTTGTTAGGGTTTGATCCCTAGTATCCACTATGTTCTCAGATTGATGTTGCTATGACTTCAGTATGCTTAATGCTTGTCACTAGGGACCGAGTTCCATGATTTCAGATCTGAACCTATTATGTTTTCATCAATATATGAGAGTTCTTGATCCTATCTTGCAAGTCTATAGTCACCTACTATGTGTTATGATCCGGCAACCCCGAAGTGACAATAATCGGGACCACTTCCGGTGATGACCGTAATTTGAGGAGTTCATGTATTCACTATGTGTTAATGCTTTGGTCTGGTACTCTATTAAAAGGAGGCCTTAATATCCCTTAGTTTCCGTTAGGACCCCGCTGCCACAGGAGGGTAGGACAAAAGATGTCATGCAAGTTCTTTTCCATAAGCATGTATGACTATATTCGGAATACATGCCTACATTACATTGATGAATTGGAGCTAGTTCTGTGTCACCCTAGGTTATGACTGTTACATGATGAACCACATCCGGCATAATTCTCTATCATCGATCCATTTCCTACGAGCTTTTCATATATTGTTCTTCACTTATTTACTTTTCCGTTGCTATTGTTACAATCACTACAAAATACCAAAAACATTACTTTTGCTATCGTTACCTTTTGCTACCATTACCACTACTATCATATTACTTTGCTACTAAATACCCTACTACAAATATTAAGTTTCCAGGTGTGGTTGAATTGACAACTCAGCTGCTAACACTTGAGAATATTCTTTGGCTCCCCTTGTGTCGAATCAATAAATTTGGGTTGAATACTCTACCCTCAAAAACTATTGCAATCCCCTATACTTGTGGGTTATCAAGACTATTTTCTGGCGCCGTTTCCGGGGAGCATAGCTCTATTCTTTGAGTCACTTGGGATTTATATCTGCTTATCATTATGAAGAATTGAGAGATCCAAAAACCAAGATTTATCCCTCAACTACGAGGGGAGGTAAGTAACTGCAATCTAGCTCTGCACTTGATTCACCTTCTATTTTGAGTAAGCTTGCGACACCTAAACATGCTTCTGCTATTGATTCTGATATGTCGCATATTATTGATGATGTCACTTCTGCTATGCATGATACTTATGATGAAACTACTTCTATGCCTGATACTACTATGCCACTCGGTGAATTTCTTGATGAACAACTTGCTAGGGCTAGAGAGAATGAAATTATTGAAACTGATAATACTGATGAAAGTGATTATGAAGGCTCTCCTAATAAATATGAATTACTTGTTATGCCTGAGGGCTATGTTATGGATGAAGAAACTAAAAGAGACTTTCTTGCTTGCAATGATAGAAGTGATCTTAAGAAATTATTAGCTAAGCTTAAACAAAAAACTCTGAATAATAGAATGAAATATGATCCTGCTTTTGCTACTTCACCTATCTTTGTTACTGATAAGGATTATGAATTCTCTATTGATCATGATATAATTACTTTGGTTGAATCTGATCCTTTTTATGCCTATGAATCTAAAACTGTTGTGGCACATCTTACTAAATTAAATGATATAGCTACCCTGTTCACTAATGATGAGAGAACTCGCTACTTTTATATCCCTAAAATATTTCCGTTCTCATTAAAGGGTGACGCTAAGATATGGTTTAATTCTCTTGATCCTAGTTGTGTGCGTAGTCCCCAGGATATGATTTATTACTTCTCTGCTAAATATTTCCCTGCTCATAAGAAACAAGCTGCCTTAAGGGATATATATAATTTTGTGCAAATTGAAGAAGAGAGTCTCCCACAAGCTTGGGGGAGGCTTCTCCAATTACTTAATGCTTTTCCTGATCACCCTCTTAAGAAAAATGCAATACTTGATATCTTTTATAATGGACTAACCGATGCTTCCAAAGATTACCTGGATAGTTGTGCTAGTTCTGTTTTCAGGGAAAGAACACCGGATGAATCTGAAATTTTATTGAATAATATGTTGACAAATGAAAATAATTGGACACTTCCTGAGTCAGCCCCTAAGGCTATTCCTAAACCAACTCCGAAGAATAGGGGTGTTCTATTTCTCAGTCCTGAAGATATGCAAGAGGCAAAGAAATCCATGAAAGAAAAGGGTATTAAAGCTGAAGATGTTAAGAATTTACCTCCTATTGAAGAAATACATGGTCTTAATTTACCGCCTATTGAAGAAATATATGGTTTTAATCCATCACATATTGAAGAAACACATGGTCTTGATAACCCGACACAGGTAGTAAAGGTAAATTCTCTCTATAGATATGATAAAGATGAAATCCCATTCACCAAGTTTGCTAGCCCATGCTTAGATGAGTTTGATAGATTTATGGTTAAGCAAGGAGACTTCAATGCTTATTTTGGTAGAGAATTAAAATGCAGTGCTGATATGCTTGAACACTTGGGTGATTATATGGCTAATGTCAAAGGTGAACTTAAACTTATTAATAAACATGCTTCTATGGTTACCACTCAAGTAGAACAAGTACTTAAGGCTCAAAATGATTTGCTCAATGAATTGAATAGTAAGAATAAGGACTATGCTGTTAGAGTGGCTACTAGAACTGGTAAAATGACTCATGAGCCTTTGTATCCTGAAGGCCACCCTAAGAGAATTGAGCAAGATTCTCAGAGAAATAATATAGATGCACCTAGTCCTTCTAAAAGGAAGAAAAATAAAAATGATAGGACTTTGCATGCTCCTAGTGAACCTATTGCTGAAACACCTGAGAATCCAAATGATATTCCTATTTCTGATGCTGAAACACAATCTGGTAATGAATATGAAACTAGTGATAATGTAAATGATAATGTTCATGTTGATGCTCAACCTAGTAATGATAATGATATAGAAATTGAACCCGTTGTTGATCTTGATAACCCGCAGTCAAAGAATCAACGTTATGATAAGAAAGACTTTGTTGCTAGGAAACATGGTAAGGAAAGAGAGCCTTGGGTTCAGAAACCCATGCCTTTTCCTCCCAAACCATCCAAGAAAAAGGATGATGAGGATTTCGAGCGCTTTGCTGAAATGATTAGACCTATCTTTTTGCGTATGCGATTAACTGATATGCTCAAAATGAATCCTTATGCTAATTATATGAAAGAAATTGTTACAAATAAAAGAAAGATACCGGAAGCTGAAATTTCCACCATGCTTGCTAATTATACTTTTAAGGGCGGAATACCTAAGAAGTTGGGAGATCCAGGAGTACCCACTATACCATGCTCCATTAAAAGAAACTATGTTAAAACTGCTTTATATGATCTTGGAGCCGGTGTTAGTGTTATGCCTCTTTCTTTATATCGTAGACTTGATTTGAATAAGTTGACACCTACTGAAATATCTTTTCTAATGGCTGATAAATCAACTGTTATACATGACGATATTTGTGAGGATGTGCCTGTTGTGGTTGCAAACGTTACTATTTTAACAGACTTTGTTATTCCCGATATTCCCGAGGACAATAGTATGTCTATTATTCTTGGAAGACCCTTTTTGAATACTGCAGGAGCTGTTATTGATTGCACCAAAGGCAATGTCACTTTTCATGTTGATGGTAATGAGCATACGATACACTTTCCGAGGAAACAACCTCAAGTTCACAGTATCAATTCTATTGGAAAAATTCCATCGATTATTTTTGGAGGTTTTGAATTTCCTCTTCCTACTGTCAAGAAGAAATATGATATTCTTATTGTTGGGGATGTGAATATCCCCATTGAGGTAACCTAGTGTTATTTGAAAACTCTTCGGTTCCATGTTATTCAGAATGAGTTGTTAACAAGACTTGATCAACCTTTTTAATGGATTCCTTTTGATGATCATGAGATGGATGAAGTTAGAAAACACAACTCTCTGTACCCTCTTTTTACTTTCTGTTATTTAGTTTCAATAAAGTAAAAATAGTATTTTCTGTCTGTTATTTGAATTATACGTGCAATATAAAAATACCCCGAAAATAAAAGTTCTCCAAATGCCCTGAAATTTAAATATGTTTTTTTCTAGAATATTTGAGAATATTTGGTACTGAGAACACAGCAGGGGGGCATCCACCTGGCCACGAGGGTGGAGGGCGCGCCCTACCCCCCTGGGTGCGCCCCTGCCTCGTGGGCCCATGGTGGCCCTCCTCCACTTATTCCTGCACCCACACACTCCTTCTTCCTCCCACAAACACCATTATCTAGCTCAAGCACGAGTTCTAGCTCATTTTGCTGCGATTTTCGATCTCCTTGCTCAAAGCACCTCTCACAAAACTGCTTTGGGGGATTGTTCCTTGGTATGTGACTCCTCCATTGGTCCAATTAGTTTTTGTTCTAGTGCTTTATTCATTGCAAATTTGTGCTACCTAGGTGGCCCTATTCTTGAGCTTGCATGTCAAATTTATATGGTTCCAAGTAGTTCTAATGCATGATATGGGCTCTAGGCACTTGTAGGAGTAGTTGCTATCAATTTTGTTGAGTTTGGTTCACTTTTATTTTGAAGTTACTAAAAATTTCAGAAATTTTTCAGAGGAAGAAATATGTTTAGGAAAATGTACCAAGGTGGTTCTTCAAGGAAACAAGCACCCAGGCTTGCAATGCGTGATGCTGATGATGAGCCACCAAGGGACGCTCCAGTGTGGTCTTGTGAATGGCCTTCAGAGGACTTCATGGATCGAGCAGGAATTAAGGAAGAATTTAACGCATATTTGCGTAACACTGATCTTGTGAGCTTCGAGGCAGAAAAATGCCGTCAGTACCACTATCTCACTAGTTCCTTTGTGTGGAGGTTTGAATTTTCATCTTCACGTAATTCTCAAACTGTCCTGTTTGATCTTTATGAAAATTCTTATACTATGGACTTAGAGGACTTTACCACTGCTTGCAAACTTCCACAATGGGGTAGTGCTAGTGAACCTCGCAAATCTGAATTTAGAGATTTTCTTGCTAGTATAACTGTGGGGGAATCTAGAGATATAGCACAAGCTACCATAGGGAGCATTCATTTTCCTGCTATACATTATTTTCCTCTCTTCATAGGTAGATGCATTAATGGTAAAGATGAAGCATGTCACATGTGTGTCCCTGACCTCAGTATTCTTAGGAGTGCCGTGTTAGGAGATAAATCTTATAATTTGGGAGCCATTGTTGCACGTAGGTTGCATCTTAATAGATTTAATGGAGATTTCTTTGGTGGAATTTATGCAACCTGCATAGCTAATTTTCTTGGTATAACCATACGTGAGGATGATATTGAGTTGCCTCCTGCTTATTTGGATTATGAGGCTATGGTTCGTCATCAGTTTGTTGAGAGGAACAATCAGTTCCTCCAGTATCGACTAATCTTTGACAGACGACGCACCTATCACGTCGCTCTCCCTGCTTCTACTTTCTTTGATTTTCAGGCAAAGGGAAGATATTTTATAACCAGAGAGGAGGCGGGAGAGTGTAAGAGGAGGGCTAAGATAGCTCGCCTCCAAGCTGCAGCCCATGATGCAATGACTGCTGCATCTCAGTACGACCCCAACTACAACTTTGGATATCCGCCAGGCCATCCGTGGCATTAGACCAACTTAGGCCAAAAGCCTAAGCTTGGGGGAGTACGTATTTCCCACCGACATTACATTCATGTTCACACACTGATTGCTAGTTGTCGGTGCTCATACTTTTTCATTGTATCATCCATACTAGTTTATTTCCTTTTTTATGCTTTTTTCTTGTGTGTTTAATAAACCTTAAGAAAAACCAAAAAAATTAGTTGTAGCTTTTAGCTAGTTTTAATTTCCATGCCTGTAGTATTAATTAAAAAGAAACCCCAAAAAGATTTCCTGTTCTTCTTTTGCTTGTTGGGAGCTTTCCCGTGTAAATAGTTTTATTTTTCTTCTTTTCTTTGGGGGTCGATAGGAGAAGACTGAGGGAGTCCTGGATTAGGGGGTCTCCGGACAGCCGAACTGTTGGAATATGAAGATAGAAGATTGAAGACGTCGTCCCGTGTCCGGGTGGGACTCTCCTTGGCGTGGAAGGCAAGCTTGGCAATATGGATATTAGATATCCTCCCTTGTAACCGACTTTGTGTAACCCTAGCCCCCTCCAGTGTCTATATAAACCGGAGGGTTTAGTCCGTAGGATAAGAACAATCATACCATAGGCTAGCTTCTAGGGTTTAGCCTCGACGATCTCGTGGTAGATCAACTCTTGTAATACTCATATCATCAAGATCAATCAAGCAGGACGTAGGGTATTACCTCCATCAAGAGGGCCCGAACCTGGGTAAACATCGTGTCCCCTGCCTCCTGTTACCATCCGCCTTAGACGCACAGTTCAGGACCCCCTACCCGAGATCCGCCAATTTTGACACCGACATTGGTGCTTTCATTGAGAGTTCCACTGTGCCATCACCATAAAGGCTTGATGGCTCCTTCGATCATCGGTAGCGATGCGGTCCAGGGTGAGGATTTCCTCCCTGGACAGATCTTCGTATTCGGTGGCTTCGCACTATGGGCCAACTCGCTTGGCCGTCTGGAGCAGATCGAGAGCTACGCCCCTGGCCATCAGGTCAGGTTCGGAAACTTAAACTACACTGCCGACATCCGCGGAGACTTGATCTTCGACGGATTCGAGCCTATGTCAGGTGCGCCACACAATCACGATGAGCATGACGTAACTCTGCCATCGGATAGTGTTCGGGAGATCACACCTGCAACTACTCCGGCCCTCAATCCGGAGCAAATTGCGCCATCCGAGGATAGGGGGATAGACCCTGCCATGGAGGCCGCACTCTCGGTGGCGATGGAGCCGGATACTAACCTCACCCCTTACGAGAGCCTATCGAATCTGATTGGGCACCGATCATGGAGTTCACCTCCGCGGATATCTTTCAGCACTCACCTTTCGGCGACGTGCTAAATTCATTAAAGTCTCTCTCCTTGTCAGGAGAACCTTGGCCGAACTATGTCCGGCTAGAATGGGATGCGGACGACAAAGAAATTCGCTACCCACCCACCACCCACTTAGTAGCCACTGTCGACGATTTAACCGACATGCTCGACATCGACGGTATGGACGACGATGCAGGGGACGAACAGGAACCACCGCCCACAGGGCGCTGGACCGCCACCTCATCATATGATATATACATGGTGGACACCCCCAAAGAAGGCAATGGAGACAAGACAGTGGAGGATGACCCCTCCGAGAAGCAACCCAAGCGCCGATGTCAGCGGCGCCGCTCTAAGTCCCGCCATAGCAAAAGTAGTGATACCAGCACAAGAGACAATAACACTCCGGAAAGTGCCGAAGACGACAACAATCCCCTCCAGCATGATTTAGAGCGGGAGGATGAACAAGCTAGCCCTCCAGAGCGGGCATCAGTTGGAGAATCGGAGGAGGATAATTACATGCCTCTCTCCAAAGACGAGGTGAGCCTCGGCGAGGAAGAATTTATCGTGCCTGAGGATCCCGTCGAGCAGGAGTGCTTTAAGCGCCGGCTTATGGCCACATCAAATAGCTTGAAGAAAAAGCAACAACAGCTTCAAGATGATCAAGATCTGCTAGCAGACAGATGGACCGAAGTCCTTGCAACTGAGGAATACGAACTCGAGCGCCCCTCCAAGAGTTACCCAAAGCGCTGGTTGCTACCCCACCTCAAGGAGGAAGCATTGAAACCTACATCACCAGTGTACGACACGGCTGACCGGCCACCTCATGGCCGAGCTAGAAAGGCGTTTCAGCCCGAAGTTCAGCCTGCACCCCGCCGCCACTCAAACAAAAATACCAAGGCCCGGGGCAACACACGGGACCTGCGAGACATATTGGACAGCAGGGCAAAACATGCAAGGTCGATATACGGGTCACGGGGGCGCGCGCCAACACGGGACGATGACCGTCGCGCCAGATACACTTGGCCGAATACAGCAGACAAGACTCATATGAACTGCGTCGTGATATAGGCCGGCACAGAGGCGCCACACCCCCCTATGCTTCACTGATGAAGTTATGGATCACGAATTCCCGGAGGGTTTTAAACCCGTAAATATCGAATCGTATGATGGTACAACAGATCCTGCTATATGGATTGAGGATTTCCTCCTTCACATCCACATGGCTCGCGGTGATGATCTGCATGCCATCAAATACCTCCCACTAAAACTCAAAGGACCAGCTCGACATTGGCTGAATAGCTTGCCAGCAGACTCCATCGGCAGTTGGGAGGATTTGGAAGACGCATTCCTTGACAACTTCCAGGGCACTTATGTGCGACCATCGGATGCTGATGACTTGAGCCATATAACTCAGTAGCCAGGGGAATCGGCCAGGCAATTCTGGACACGGTTCCTAACTAAGAAAAACCAAATTGTCGACTATCCGGATGCAGAGGCCTTAGCGGCATTCAAGCATAACATCCGTGACGAGTGGCTCGTATGGCACCTCGGCCAGGAGAAGCTGAAGTCTATGGCAGCCCTCACGACACTCATGACCTGCTTTTGCGCGGGCGAGGATAGCTGGCTGGCTCGCAGCAACAACACATCAAGTATTCCGGGCACTTCGGATACCAAAGATGCCAATGGCAGACCATGTCGTAACAGACAAAAGCGCCGCAACAATGGTGATAACACCGATGATACGACAGTCAATGCCGGGTTCAGAGGATCTAGATCCGGTCAGCGAAAAAAGCCATTGAAAAGAAGTACTCCGGGCCCGTCCAGTTTGGACCGCATACTCGATCGCTCGTGTCAAATCCACGGCACCCCCGGTAAGCCAGCCAATCACACCAACAGGAATGCTGGGTGTTCAAGCAGGCCGGCAAATTGAATGCCGAAAACAAGGACAAGGGGCTGCATAGTGATGACGAGGAGGAGCCCCGGGCACTGAACACTGGAGGACAGAAGAGGTCCCCCCCCATAAGTGAAGACGGTGAACATGATATACGCAACCCACATTCCCAAGAGGGAATAGAAGCATGCACTAAGGGACGTCTATGCGATAGAGCCCGTCGCCCCAAAGTTCAACCCATGGTCCTCTTGTCCGATCACTTTCGGTCGCAGGGACCACCCCACTAGTATCCATCATGGCAGATCCGCCGCATTGGTCCTAGACCCCATCATCGACGGATTTCACCTCACTCGAGTCCTTATGGACGGCGGCAGCAGCCTGAACCTGGTGTATCACGATACAGTGCGCAAAATGGGTATAGATCCCTCGAGGATAAAACCCACCAAAACCACCTTTAAGGGCATCATCCCAGGTGTAGAGGCCCGTTGCACAGCTCAATCATACTGGAAGTGGTCTTCGGATCTCCGTACAACTTCCGAAGCGAGGAGTTAATCTTCGATATCGTCCCGTTCCGCAGTGGCTATCACGCACTGCTCGCGCGAACCGCATTTGCAAAATTCAATGCGGTGCCGCATTACACATACCTCAAGCTCAAGATGCTAGGACCTAGGGGGGTCATAACAGTCAATGGAAATACAGAACGCTCGCTCTGCACGGAAGAGCACACTGCGGACCTCGCAACAGAAGCACAAAGCAGCCTTGTAAGGCAAACCGCCAATTCGGCGATACAGCCCCCGGACACCGTCAAGCAAGTCCGGAGTAACCTGCAACAGGATCGGCTGGCACGTTCAGAGCTCGCCTAGCAATTCGGCCCCCATCCTAGTCCCGTTCAAGCGATGGAATCCGTGCCGCACTTACATAATTATGCACTAAAAATACCATGGGCATAGGCGGGGGCACGATCAAGCACGTCCCGCAATGCGGCTTAACTGCCCTAGGGGCTGCATACCTTTATCATTTTTTCTCTTTCAGGACCTTACTCTCTGGAAGCCCTTTCCGGCAGTAGGATTGCCTGACACATTACGGGAAGGAACAACCAAGGAGGCAAGAAATTAAGACGTACAAGGGAACCCCCAGGTGGTCTCTAATAATAATCGATATACCCGCTTTTTACTATCCTTACGCAGCTTGCCCTTGGATAGGACATGTCAAATAGTCCTATTTTTTTGCTTATTGCACTACTTGAATCAGTACACTTTGACGTATTATTTAAATAAAAATGCATAGCATTAGTCTATTATTGCATTATCCATCCCTTTTTTCCTTATATGTTCATTTACAACAACTTGCACCTGTACATTCTGGTACACAGTATGCCAGGGGCTTTCGTTTACCCCATAATACGGCGTGAGAAGTCCGAACACTTTCGACAGTGCGGCACCCCGAACTTATAGCATTATATGCATCAGCTCTGAATCATGGCTTGGGTCAATAGTTGGGTTTGCCCGGCTCCCATGCTTTGGTACCTTACGTTCCGCTTTATCGGCTAAGGTAGCGTGGGGAGAACTACTGCGATTGTGTCCCGGTTCTTCCGGACGAGCACCTCAGTAGAGAAAGCCGAAAACTAACTGTCATGATAAGGCGAGAGCAGGTCGCTGTTCGAGAGGTCTCAAGTCCTTAAAGACTTTTTCCGCTTCGGGCGAGGAGTCGCCCTTGTCCGACTTAGGCGTATATAGCGCCCCAAATCCGGCCTTCCGAATACTAGGGGCTTCGCCAAAATTTAAAATTGTAGACTTCTATGGCTAAGTGAGAGTGATAAAGCCTTATAGTCCGATTACCTGGTTCGTTGTGCTGAACACCTCCCTCGAAGGACCCAAAATTGGGATAAAGAGTGCTCACTTTATCCCGAACACCCCAGTACTAGTTAATGGGGGAAGAAGCCGACGACTGGCCAACTCTCAGATTTTTTAAACGGTCGCACAGAAGGTAATATTTTAAATTCAAAAAGCGTTGCATAGCGCAAATGAACTCGTTTCATATTATAGGATCACATGAGCATGTTCATTCAAAAATTACATCTCTAGCACATTCCTCCGCCACAAGGCGGGAACCCTTCAGGACACTGTCATAATACATTTCGGGGTAGCGATGCTCCTTGCCCTCCAGTGGCCCCTCCTTCACCAGCTTCACGGCGTCCAGCTTCGCCCGGGCAAAATCCCTGCACACACGCTCGATACAGACGGACCGCTTTACTTCAAGCCGTGGGCAGGCATCCACAAGCCGCCTCACTAGACCGAAGTAGCTGCTAGGCAGGGGATCGCCAGGCCTCATCCGGACTATAAGACCCTTCATGGCCTATTTGGCCGCCTTGTGAAGCTCGACCAGTTGCTTCAGCTGGTCGCTCAAGGGCATTGGGTGTTCGGTCCCAGTATACTGAGACCAGAACAACTTTTCTGTCGAGATCCCCTCCTCAGCTCGGTAAAACTCCTCGGCATCTAGTACACTGCGGGGAAGATCTGCGAATGCTCCTGGAGAGCTCCAAACTCGAGTAAGTAAAAGGAAAGTTTCCTTCACATGCTTGCTTTGCATAATGAA
This sequence comes from Triticum urartu, assembly GCF_056163025.1. Classification (NCBI taxonomy): domain Eukaryota; kingdom Viridiplantae; phylum Streptophyta; class Magnoliopsida; order Poales; family Poaceae; genus Triticum; species Triticum urartu. The sequence continues at coordinate 513,696,426 of NC_141874.1, forward strand.
TGCCTTACCCGCTGCTATCTTCTTCACCGCATCAATCTCATGGAGGGCCTTGTGGGCTTCATCCTTGGCGCTCCGTGCGCTTTCGAGCACCTTCGCAAGCTCGGACTCTCGCGTCTTAGAGTCAAGCTCCAAGGACTCGTGTTTTTTGGCGAGAGCCTTGAGCTCTTGTTGCACCTCGCCTACCCGGGCTTCTTGCTTTTCCCGCTCAATGCGCAACTTGGCCGCTTTGTCTTTGGCCTCGGACAGCGCCTTCTTCAGGGTCGCCACCTCGGTCGTGGCCCCTGGCAAAATTCATGATGATACTATTACTTTACAACCGAATTTATTTTTAATATGTAGACAAGGTATTGCTTAACTTTTCTCTCCTCGAGCTGCCTCTTGGTAAGGCCGAGCTCGTCCTCAGACCGCTGAAGGTCCTGCTTCAGTGCATCGACCTCCGCAGTATGTGCGGTAGCGGCCAGCAGTGAAGCCTGCACATGCACATAGACATATTCTGATTAGACTCCTGAGTCATTATTTTATCCTCTATTCGGCCTTTCTTCGCGAACGCCAAATAGAGCATCAGGGGCTACTGTCTATGCGGTAATATTTTCCTATATTTTGATTGCTTACCTCAAAGCCTGTTAGGAGGCTGGCACAAGCTTCGGTTAGTCTGTTTTTGGCGGACTGGACCTTCTCGATCACCGCACTCATGATAGTGCGGTGCTCGTCGTCGATGGAAGCAACGCGAAGCGCTTCCAGCAAGTTGTGCTGCACCTCTGGATGGACAGAGGCCACCTGCACGGGCGTCTTGCCCCTCTTAGCGGGGGATCGCCTGTCAGAGTCCGGAACCACCGAAGGTTCCAGCGCAGTGTTCGGCTGGGGGCCGAACTTGGAGCCCGTGGGAGTCCTGCTCCCTTTGCTCCCAGGGTCTGGAAGGTCGCCTCGAGGCGCCCCCAGGACTACCTCCCCTCGGCTCGGTGCCTTTTGAGACAAAACCTCGACGTTGTCCATAGGGCAAGGGGTGGAGGCGGTCAGAAGTGAATCGCTATTCATTTCCGACGAGTCCAAAGAACCGTCCGACGAAGATACGTCGAGACGGGCTCGGGACGGACTGCATAATCATATTCGGCGTAAGGAGAAGCAGTGCAATAAAACATACCATGAATTACTATGGTATCCGGATACTTACGACTTCGCTAGGGGCTTCTCCCTGGGTAACCACTCATCGCCGCTGTAGGCGGCCGTCGTGGAGCAGTCCGGAAGGAGGGTCCTTCCCTTCTTGGACCCTTCGGCCTCCCCGGTTGGGGCGGCCTTCCTTTTCTTGTCTCCCCCAGCTGGGGGGAGAACTTTTCTCTTCGTCCTCCTCGTTTTTGTGGGAGGAGTGCGCTTCGGAGTTATCGGACGATGAGTCCAATATAACCTGGCGCCGGAGACCCTTTCGGGTCCCCGTGGCCATCTTCTTGGCCTTCTTCATTGGCACCTCGTAAGGCCCCGGAACTAGCATCTCCATTAGGAGAGCATCTGCAGGATCTTCAGGCAGGGGGCTGGGCAATCGATCTGCTCTGTTGTCTCTACCCAGTCCTGTTAATGGCATGGGAGCTTAGATCCCGCACATGATTAAACTTGGGCAAATAAATATCCTGTGAGATATAAAAACTTACTGGATTGGCATGGCGCTTTGTGCTGAATCCGCGGTCCTCGGTAAGGGGAGGAGCTACATCGGCGCCCTTGAACAGCACCCTCCAGACGTCCTTTTACGTCATGTCGAAGATCTCTCGCAGCGTCTGGTGCTTGGCCGGGTCGAACTCCCACAAATTGAATGCCCGTCGTTGACACGGGAGGATCCAGCGGAAGAGCATGACCTGGACCATGTTGACGACCTTGATTTTCTTGCTCATCATGTTCTTGATGCAGGTCTGGAGTCCGGTCAGCTCTACCGGGGAACCCCAGGACAGGCCCTTCTCTTTCCAAGAGGTGAGCCGCATGGGGATTCCGGATCGAAATTTAGGGGCCGCCACCCAGTTGGTGTCGTGCAGCTCGGTGATGTATAACCACCCCGATTGCCACCCCTTTATGGTCTCCACATAGGAGCCTTCGAGCCAGGTGACATTAGGTATTTTGCCCACCATGGCGCCTCCGCACTCCGCTTTCTGGCCGACCACCACCTTCAGTTTAACATTGAAGGTCTTCAGCCACAGGCCGAAGTGGGGCCTGATGCGGAGGAAGGCCTCGCACATGATGATAAATGCCGAGATGTTGAGGATGAAATTGGGGGCCAGATCATGAAAATCCAGCCCGTAGTAGAACATGAGCCTGCGGACAAACGAGTGAAAGGGAAATCCCAGTCCGCGGACAAAGTGGGTAAGGAAAACTACCCTCTCATGGGGTGCGGGCGTAGGGATGATCTTCCCCACATCTGGTAGCCGGTGCGCAATGTCCGTGGCCAGATATCCGGCTTCCCGTAGCTTTGCGATGTGCTCCTCCATGACGGAGGAGACCATCCACTTGCCTCCCGCTCCGGACATGCTTGGAGTGGTTTGAGAAGAAAGACGCGAACTTGGGCACTGGAGCTCGAGTGCGCGAGAATGGATAAGCAAGGAGGAAGAAGGCGTGGGTAAAAAGGGTGAATCTTTGTCCCTTTATAAGGGCGGAAGAGGCGATGTGCCTCCCCACTTACTTGGTAAAATCGCTTATTCCCCGAGCGCCGTAATTGATGGCGCAGTTGGGTTACCCACGTCCGCATTGATGAGAATCCTATAATAAGGGGGACACGATCTCTACTTTGACAAGACGTGTCAAGAAAACCGCCTCGCAATATGTGCAATGATGGTTGAGAAAAACAGTTCGAATAATGACCGGGCCATGGCATGATGTCATGTTGCTAAACGTGTCAGCAAATTAGATTTGTGGAAATATTATTCTCTCTGCGGTGGTATGTGGAATTTGTTTTGCAGAGCCGGACACTATCCTTGTGTTCAAAATCTCCTATGGAGTATTCGGAGGAAGAACCCGCCTTCCAATGCCGAAGAGAAATCTGTGCGCGGGACTCATCGTCATTGAAGCCTGGTTGAGGGGCTACTGAGGGAGTCCTGGATTAGGGGGTCTCCGGACAGCTGGACTATATCCTTTGGCCGGACTGTTGGACTATGAAGATACAAGATTGAAGACGTCGTCCCGTGTCCGGATGGGACTCTCCTTGGCGTGGAAGGCAAGCTTGGCAATACGGATATTAGATCTCCTCCCTTTTAACCGACTCTGTGTAACCCTAGCCCCCTCTGGCGTCTATATAAACTGGAGGGTTTAGTCCGTAGGACAAGAACAATCATACCATAGGCTAGCTTCTAGGGTTTAGCCTCTACGATCTCGTGGTAGATCCACTCTTGTAATACTCATATCATCAAGATCAATCAAGCAGGACGTAGGGTATTACCTCCATCAACAGGGCCCGAACCTTGGTAAACATCGTGTCCCCTGCCGCCTTAGGCGCATAGTTCGGGACCCCCTACCCGAGATCCGCCGGTTTTGACACCGACAAAGACCACGATTAAATTGTTAAAGTGGCTCTTATATGCATTATTGTTGATCTGACAAAAGAGCCCATATTGCCTTGTCTTCTCCTATTTATTGAATGCTCACAAATTCTAGCTTAGTCCAATGCACGCGCACTATTATAATTATTCACATCATCCGGTCGTGCAAGTGAAAGGAAATTATGACGATATATGATGGACTTATTGAGATGAGAAAAGCTGGTATGAACTCGACCTCTCTTGTTTTTGTAAATATGATTAGTCCATCATTCCTGATTCAGCCTATTATGAATAAACATGTTTGCGATGACAATTAGAGATCATAGTTTCTTATGCCATGCTTAATTAGCTAGGAGCTTATAATGGTTTACCTTGCGTGCCAACATGCTATTAAAATGGTCGTGATGTGGTATGATAGGGTGGTATCCTCTTTTGAACGATTCGAGTGGCTTGACTTGGCACATGTTCATGCATGTAGTTGAAACAAAATCAACATAGCCTCTAGGATATTTATGTTCATGGTGCATTATATCCTACTCATGCTTGCATTCGGTGTTGATTAATTTTAATGCATGTCCATGACTGTTGTCGCTCTCTAGCTGGTCACTTCCCAGTCTTTTTCTAGCCTTCACCTGTACTAAGCAGGAATACTGCTTGTGCATCCAATTCCATAAACCCCAAAGTTATGCCATAAGAGTCCACTATACCTTCCTATATGCGGTATCTACCTATCGTTCCAAGTAAATTTGTATGTGCCAAACTCTAAACCTTCAAATAAACATTCTGTTTTGTATGCTCGAATAGCTCATGTATCAACTAGGGCTGTCCGTATCTTCCATGTTAGGCGGGTTATTCTCAAGAGGAGTGGACTCCGCTCCTCACTCACGAGAAAATGGTTGGTCACCGGGATGCCCAGTCCCATGCTTCATGCAAATCAAATCAAAATAATTGCAAACAAAACTCCCCCTGGGACTCTTGTTAGTTGGAGGCACTCGTTGTTTCGAGCAAGCCATGGTTTGATGCTTGTTGGTGGAGGGGACTATAAACTTTACCATTCTGTTTGGGAACCGCCTATAATGTGTGTAGCATGGAAGATATAGCCATCTCTTGGTTGTTATGTTGACAATGAAAGTATACCGCTCAAAATATTATTCATCTCTATTTCAACATCGAGCTCTGGCACCTCTACAAATCCCTGCTTCCCTCTGCGAAGGGCCTATCTATTTACTTTTATGTTGAGTCATCACCCTCTTATTAAAAAGCACCATTTGGAGAGCACCGTTGTCATTTGCATTCCTTGCTGTTAGTTTACAGTGAGTATGACTTGACTAGATCTCTTTTACCATGAATTACACTGTCTAGTCAGTCCTTGATCTTTAAAGGTGCTCTCCAGTTATGTTTTGCGGTCTCAGAAAGGGCTAGCGAGATACCATCGTGTTATATCATATGATGATTGTTTTGAGAAAGTGTTGTCATCCGAGATTTATTATTATTGCCTGCTAGTTGATTATGCCATTGACATGAGTAAACATGAGACCTAAGCATTATTGTGAATATGGTTAGTTCGTAATCTTTGCGAAAACTTGAATGTTGGCTTTACATATCTACAACAACAAGAGCAAACAGAGTTTGTAAAAGTTTTTGTTTATCACTTTCAGTCTGTCAACTGAATTGCTTGAGGACAAGCAAAGGTTTAAGCTTGGGGGAGTTGATACGTCTCCGTCGTATCTACTTTTCCAAACACTTTTGCCCTAGTTTTGGACACTAACTTGCATGATTTGAATGGAACTAACCCAGACTAACGCTGTTTTCAACAGAATTGCCATGGTGTTATTTATGTGCAGAAACAAAAGTTCTCGGAATGACCTGAAACTTCACGGAGATTATTTTTGCAGATAATAAAAAATACTGGCAAAAGATCAAGACTAGGGGCCCACACCCTAGCCACGAGGGTGGGGGGGCGCGCATGCCCCCCTGGGCGCACCCCCCTACCTCGTGGGCCCCCTGGAGCTCCTCCGACCTCAACTCCAACTCTATATATTCATGTTCGGAGAGAAAAAAATAAAGGAAAAAAGATTCATTGCGTTTTACGATACGGAGCTGCCGCCAAGCCCTAAACTCTCTCGGGAGGGCTGATCTGGAGTCCGTTCGGGGCTCCGGAGAGGGGAATCCGTCGCCATCGTCATCATCAACCATCCTCCATCACCAATTTCATCGTGCTCACCGTTGTGCATGAGTAATTCCATCGTAGGCTTGCTGGACGGTGATGGGTTGGATGAGATTTATCATGTAATCGAGTTAGTTTTGTTAGGGTTTGATCCCTAGTATCCACTATATTCTCATATTGATGTTGCTATGACTTTGCTATGCTTAATGCTTGTCACTAGGGCCCGAGTGCCATGATTTGAGATCTGAACCTATTATGTCTTCATCAATATATGAGAGTTCTTGATCCTATCTTGCAAGCCTATAGTCACCTACTATGTGTTATGATCCGGCAACCCCGAAGTGACAATAATCGGGACCACTTTCGGTGATGACCGTAGTTTGAGGAGTTCATGTATTCACTATGTGTTAATGCTTTGGTCCGGTACTCTATTAAAAGGAGGCCTTAATATCCCTTAGTTTCCGTTACGACCCCGCCGCCACGGGAGGGTAGGACAAAAGATGTCATGCAAGTTCTTTTCCATAAGCACGTATGACTATATTCGGAATACATGCCTACATTAAATTGATGAATAGGAGCTAGTTATGTGTCACCCTAGGTTATGACTGTTACATGAACCACATCCGGCATAGTTCTCTATCACCGATCCATTGCCTACGAGCTTTTCATATATTGTTCTTCGCTTATTTACTTTGTCGTTGCTACTGTTACAATCACTACAAAAACCAAAAACATTACTTTTGCTATCGTTACCTTTTGCTACCATTACCACTACTATCATATTACTTTGATACTAAATACCCTGCTGTAGATATTAAGTTTCCAGGTGTGGTTGAATTGACAACTCAGCTGCTAATACTTGAGAATATTCTTTGGCTCCCCTTGTGTCGAATCAATAAATTTGGGTTGAATACTCTATCCTCGAAAACTGTTGCGATCCCCTATACTTGTGGGTTCAAAAAATCGAGTTCGAGTTCATATAGTACACATAGTTCATATGTAACTCGAGACTAATCATGTGGTGTGCTGTGAAGATAATACACAAACGATGGTTTAACTTGACAACAATGAAGATTGTAGATCTTATTAAAACAAAGAAACGAATTCAAATGCTTTGACTTCACAACAATCATTATTGTAGATCTTATTCAAATAGAGAAACGAATTCAAATTTAGTTCATATTGAAGCGGTAGTATATACGTTTGGAATGAACTAAAATGTTCATTTGAGTACTAGGTTGCATGCATTATACACGTAGCGAAATATTTTAATTGAACATAACATGAATTCAAAGTTTTTGAATGACATTTGTAGTGCAAATTGATTTGGTATAGTACACGTTAGGCTTGTCCGGAAATTTCAACCCGCGCTTTGTTAGCCCGAAATATTTAAGATATATCTTTGTCTCGTTGTGCTCCGACAACTCCCTCCATCTCAACCGGCGCCTTGCTATTCCAAAATTACAACGCGTGCGAAAACTCCCACCTCCTATGAAATCCCGACACGTGAAATGCCCGTGATACCCTGAACCGAAAGAACCGCCTCAAATCGGTGGGGGTACTTTCGTAACTTACCCCACATTTCGGACAAGCGTGTCCCTAAGCCATGATTCCCCCACTCCCATCCCATCTGCCCACCCATTCGTACACCGAGGCGAGCAAAACCTGCGAAGCCCCACACCCTCCTTTGTCCGCCACCCAATTGGAGCCTCTTCCCCGACGTCGTCGTCCACAACAACACCTCGACGTCCCTCGTCCACCGTACCGGATGAGGATCCGTCGTTGATCTGGTCGTCCCGCCGGTTCAGCCACCCCATCCTCCACCTCCAAGGAGTTGCCCCGACGTTCCCCTCGTCTTTCGCACCACCTCCATTCCCACACTGCCGTCTTCACCTGCACCACCGGAAGAGCATCATCATCACCGTTTCCTCAGATGAAGTTGCGGCCTAATCGGCGCCACCAAAGAGGTTGTACACTAATCGCTGCATTTTCTTCTTGATTCGATCTCACGGTGCTGCCGGCGCTCGGTCCCGAGCTGACACGACGCAGCTCCATCCACGGCGGCGTCGCCGGCCACTTCCTCCACGGCGTAGCTCCCTCGGCGGTGACGTCCACATCAGTTGGAGCTGTTGCTGCTTTAGCTCTCGCTCGCACTGCTGCTCTGCGCTTGCTCTCGGTCCCCTGCCTGGTCTGCTCTTGCTCATGGTGCTGCTCTCGCTCCGATTTAGCTACACTTCAGTCGACTGAATCGACTTTTGGGTCAGTCAATTTTCAGGGGGTGGGGGGCTCGCCGGAGTTAAGGAAGAACCAGCCGCAGCGGGGAGGGGGGCTCACCAGAGAGGTACCCCACTATCTATCTTAGGGTTTAGGGTGGGGGCGGTGTTCGGTGGCGGTGGTGGGGCGGTGGCGTGGGGATCGCCGGAGAAAAAGCTCGGCACGGAGGGGCCTACAGGGATGGCTGGGGCGGCGGCAAACCGGCGGTGGGGAGTGTCTTCGGGGCGGGCAGGGCGGCGCACCGCCGGCCGCGGGCGGCGGTGGCGGCTGTTTGGCCGATGGTGGCTGGCAGCTCAGGGGGGTGGAGGTTGAAGATGAACTGCAGGCCCTTGATTTTGTATCCAACGGCTGCAAAATCGACTGACTAGAGATGAAAAAGTCAGTGGACTGACTTGTAGCCTCACCTCTAGTGCGTTCAGTTTCGAAAGTAAAATTCAGTTTCGACAACAAAATTCAGTTTCGACAGTTAAATTCAGTTTTGACAGTTAAGTTTAGAGATGAGCGGCTGATGTATACATCTAGCAGTTTGTGGTTATGTATTTTACGAAATTCCACTCAGGTTAACGCTGTTTCTCTTATCCTGCTTCAGCCTCGGTGTTGTACAACACACCGGAGCTGCTCCAACGACGAAACCCTCCATCACAGCGGAGCAGTACCTCGGGCTACATCTCCAGACGCCTAAGATCTTCTTCCCCTCCTCCGATAGCCAAGTCAGCCGAAGCATCCTCACCGGCCAACCCAATCACGCTGAGATCGACATGGCTTCGCCAAAGAGGTTGTACACTTCTTGTGGGTTGACTTAATCTCACCATGCTTCATTGCATCCTTTCATCTTCCAATTCTTGTGAACCAAACACCCAGATTGGCAGAAATCCTGTGTTTTTAAATTCTCTGTTTTGCACATGCATTCCTATCCTATTCCTGTCTATTTCCTATCCCTGCATTGTTAGAATCCTCAAATTCAAACAAGCCCTTACACAATTACTTCTATTACAGATATGTGTCAAAGAAAACCTTGTGTGGTTTGTCCTGCTCCTACGGTGCTGTGTTCCACCCCAGCTCAGCTGCTCCAACGACGGAAGGGTTCACCACAGCAGGGATCCGCTCTCCAGACTGTCTTTCGCCGCCTCAGATCTTCTTCCCCGCCGCCGGCAGCCACGACAACTGCATTACCATCATCAACTGAGCAGATAACCTTGAGGACTACACAGGTCCACAAGAGAGGTCGCACTCTTCCGTGTCTGCTTACGTTATGCATCGCTTAATATGATGACATGCTACTTTATCATCGTGTTCACCTATTAGACTCCGACTCAGGTCCAAACTTATGCTGAAACTTGAGTTTTCAAATGGTTGTGGGGTACATATTGGGGCAACAATCGGTACTATTTGTCTACTATCTGGTTAATCTCGGGTGTCTACTATGAGTTTCATGTTGGGTGCAAACAAACATTAAAGGAGCCATTATCTATATTTTTTAACTAAAGCTATTATCTGCCTGCTATCATTGGTTTTAGGTCTATCCACAGTTTTCTACCTTCACTCTGGATTTGTGCATGCACTCCTTACATAATCTCACTATGTTTTATTCCTATGCATGTCAGTTATTGTACACAATGGAACTGAACATGTAGAGCAAAAGAGACGAGCCTTGCATGGCAATAAAATTTCATGCAGACGTCGCTCCATGGTGGGCGCAAAGGCAGCCCCCTCCACCCATTTCAGATCATAATCAAGAGGAAGATAACTATTCTGAGGGGGATTCAGAAGCAAAAGACCACTCCTATTTACCCATGAGGTCTTCGCTCTAACTTGGCATGCTGATGTTGGTAATATCATGCATATGGTGCCTTGCATTGCTTACTGTATACATCAAAGATGTCATCTGCTTAGTTTATACATGCTTTGTGTCAATGCCATCTATTTAGTTTCTTTATCGTATATGTGAATCATGCAATTCCATCTTTTTTAGCTAGGCATCATATATGTGAATTTTGCAATGCCACCCTGGTTAGCCAGTCATCTTATATGTGAATTATATCATGACATCATTTTTTATTACGTGTTAAATTTGTCAACAATTTTAGTACATTCAATTACTCTTCCTGTGCATCAGCCATTCGGCATGGTCATGGAAAAATCTGGAGTGGAAACAAGGTCTTTAGAGCAGACAATGCTATCTAACGAAGCACATGTCTTGCTGGTTACAGATAGCTCCTCAGAGGAGGATTCAGAGACAGATGACCAGTCCTATCCCCCCCCCCCGAGCTGCATGCTCTAACTTGGCAGGGTTATGTTGCTCATATCGTGCGTATGGTATCTTGCATTGCTATGTCATTTGCTTAGTTTAGACATGATTTGTGTGAATGCCACCTGTTTAGTGTCTAATTACCATATATGTGAATTATGCAATGCCATCTTTTTGCAAGACATTATATATGTGAATTATGCAATGCTATCTTGTTGCAAGGCATTATATATGTGAATTATGCAATGCCATGCTGTTTAGCCAAGCGTCATATATCTGAATTATATCATGTCGTCCTTTTTTTGTATTTCTCATTGCTTTTGTCGACAATGTTTGTATATCCAACTGCTCTTCCTGTGCATCGGCCATTTGAATTGGTGATGGAGAAATCTGGAGTGAAAACAAGGTCTTGAGAGCAGACAATGCTACCTGGTGAAGCAGATATGTTGCTGGTTACAGATAGCTCTTCAGAGGAGGATTCAGAGGCAGATGACCAGTCCTATTATCCCCCTGAGGTGTATGCTCAAACTTGGCAGGGTTATATTACTCGTATCATGCATATGCTGTATTGCAATGCTTAGTTTTTACATCATATACACGATATTGAATGCCATCTCCTTAGTTGACACATCATATATGCGATTGCCCTCTGCTCACTTCCTTAGTATATAAATCATATATTTGAATTATATCATGCCATGATGTTTACATAGACAGCATGTATCTGAATTATGGCATGCCAACCCATTTTCTATATACATAATATAGTTATATCATCTCATCCTGTTCACATAGTCATCATATTTTGAATTATGTCATTCTATCCGTGAATTATATCATGCCATCATGTTCCCATCGACGGCACGTTTGTGATTTATGGCATGCCAACCACTTTAATGGACACATCGTATAGTTATATCATGTTATCCTGTTTACATAGTCATCATTTTTTGAAGTATGTCATTCTATCCTGTTTAGTTAGCCATCATACATGCGAAATTGTGTCATGCTATCTTGTTTAATTAGTCATCATATATTTGAAATTATGTCCTGCTATTCTTTTTGGTTAGACAACATAAATGTGAATTATTTCATGCCCTGTTTTCTTCCCTACTATCCATTGCACATGTCTATCTTACAATGTCTGTACATTCAATTACTTTTCTTGTTTATCAGCCATTTCAATTGGAGGGGGTGATGGCAGTATCTGCAGGAGTAAAAACACGGTATTTAGAAAAGATCGTGCTACCTGTCGATGGAGATAGAACCACGGTTGTACTTGCCCAAGAACCAGCCCCACCACACATAACCCAGACTCACGCAGATTGTACCCCTACCCAGTTGGTCAGGGAACCAGCTACACCCCTCCTAAGCCCAACCCCAGCAGATAGTAACCCAGTTCCCATTGACAAAGCACCGTCTCCACCATAGAGCACCCAAACACGAGCAGCTAGTAAGGCAACTGCAGTGCCCAAAGCACGAGGACCACCACTCCGAACCCCAAGTCAACGCTTAAAGCAGAAGAAGAATTGTTCTCAGGTCAGGTTCCGTAGCTATGGTTCATACTACTTTGCTCTTGCATCACTATATTTACTCATACCAACTAATTTCAAATTTTAAGGATGCAATTGAAACTCCAATGGTGCAACGGGTATGTTTTAAACCTATTTCTTTAACGTGTTTGCTGTTGTAACTTGCTCTATGTTGATTTTAGTTTCAATTGAATAAACAGTTATGTTCTCATGCCATGCACATTACAAGTGTTGTTATTGCTGTGTAGCCTCCCACACTTATATTATGTCTATGCTGCTTTGTCTTAAATAGATATGATTCGAACTGTATCTATCTTGATTTGGCAACATAAACTAGAATGATATAGACCATACAGTGACCATACTACATAGATATATGTCTGTTTCATGTTGTTATCCTGTCCACCTTACTACTGAACTGGTTTACCAAAATGAGTTTCATATACTACATTGTAAACATGTGATGTGTTTGTTTGTTTCTCCTTTAGAACACGGATAAAATATTGGAGAAGAGTACCCCGTTATACAATGGTAAAGGAAGTAATGCAGATCAGGTTCAAGATAGAGAGACATCCTTGTTGTTCTCCAAGAAAGCTGATAAAAACTATATTGAAGACACTGAGACAACCCCAAAGTCCTGTCTTGATGTAGTGTTCGAGTTACTGGCTACTACTGCTGGCACCAGCTCTTTGAACTTGCTGCCTAAATCAGTTCGGCTTCTTGAGTCTCAACTTCAAGTTGAAAGACATCGATCAGATGTTATGCGACAGGAAGCAGAAGGACTGAGGAAGTCCCTGCATAATTCAGATGCATACTTTCTGGTGCAACAACAAGTGCTGGAGGATTTAAGCGCCAAACAAGAGAAAGTTAATAAGCTTGCTAAGCATCTTGCCAGCATTATGGGTACCCAGGATATTGTTTCTTGAGCTCTTCTGAAGTGGTTTTAGTTCTGGACTTGTTTTGCTGCGGCGTTTATATGCTGCTTTGTTCCCTATATTTGCACTTGTGGCGAACTTTGATGCCCAGTGGATGTAATATGTGTAATAGCCATGATAGCCTAGCGTAAGTTGCTTGCTTATTTATTTCCGTTGTCTCGTTTATTTGTTTTCTTGTAGTCAGTGCAGTACTTTTTCCGCGGTTTGCTAGTGGACGCAATAACCTATTTTTTAAAACTAGGCCACATTAACAATGGGCTACATATTTACTGTAGTTAACATGGGCCTCCTACGGGCCGTAGAAACAATGGGCCTTCTACGGGGCATAGACACAATGGGCCTTCCACGGGCCGTATCATCAATGGGCCTTCTACGGGCCGTATGATCAATTGGCCAAACATGGGCCAATAACAGACCACATTATGGTCGTAAATGGGCTACAGTTGAAATCGTCCGTTCATGGGCCAACCATAAGGGGCCGTCGTTAATAGGCCATATTTGATGACGCTATGAAAACAGCCCAACGTATTAATGGGTCACAAACGGGCCGACTATAATCACGGGCTATATTTGGCCCATAAGCAGAAAATGACAGTAACGGGCCGAAAGTAAGCGAATGCTGGAAATGAGCCCAAGAGTAAATGGGCCCTGACAAGACCAAAAGATAACATGGGCTGGAAATGGCCCAACGGAATAATGGGCCGTTAATGGGTATAAAGTGATACACTGTTCATTACGAGCCAGTTTTACCACGGGCCGTTAATGCGCCCAGGGTTACTAAGGGCCTCATATGGGCCGAAAGATGTCATGGGCCATACATGGGCCGAAAGTTAAAACTGTTGGAAATATGCCCTAGAGGCAATAATAAATTAGTTATTATTATTATATTTCATTGTTCATGATAATCGTTTATTATCCATGCTAGAATTGTATTGATAGGAAACTCAGATACATGTGTGGATACATAGACAACACCATGTCCCTAGTAAGCCTCTAGTTGACTAGCTCGTTGATCAATAGATGGTTACAGTTTCCTGACCATGGACATTGGATGTCGTTGATAACGGGATCACATCATTAGGAGAATGATGTGATGGACAAGACCCAATCCTAAGCCTAGCACAAGATCGTGTAGTTCGTATGCTAAAGCTTTTCTAATGTCAAGTATCATTTCCTTAGACCATGAGATTGTGCAACTCCCGGATACCGTAGGAGTGCTTTGGGTGTGCCAAACGTCACAACGTAACTGGGTGGCTATAAAGGTACACTACAGGTATCTCCGAAAGTGTCTGTTGGGTTGGCACGAATCGAGACTGGGATTTGTCACTCCTTGTAAACGGAGAGGTATCTCTGGGCCCACTCGGTAGGACATCATCATAATGTGCACAATGTGACCAAGGAGTTGATCACGGGATAATGTATTACGGAACGAGTAAAGAGACTTGCCGGTAACGAGATTGAACAAGGTATCGGATACCGACGATCGAATCTCGGGCAAGTACTATACCGCTAGACAAAGGGAACTGTATACGGGATTGATTGAATCCTTGACATCGTGGTTCATTCGATGAAATCATCGTGGAGCATGTGGGAGCCAACATGGGTATCCAGATCCCGCTGTTGGTTATTGACCAGAGAGTTGTCTCGGCCATGTCTGCATGACTCCCGAGCCCGTAGGGTCTACACACTTAAGGTTCGATGACGCTAGGGTTATAGGGAATAAATGTACGTGGTTACCGAATGTTGTTCGGAGTCCCGTATGAGATCCCGGACGTCACGAGGAGTTCCGGAATGGTACGGAGGTAAAGATTTATATATGGGAAGTCATCATACGGTCACCGGAATAATTCGGGGGTTACCGGTATTGTACCGGGACCACCAGAGGGGTTCCGAGGGTCCACCGGGAGGGTCCACCTGCCTCGGAGGGCCCTATGGGCTGTATGTGGAGAGGGACCAGCCCCTTAGTGGGCTGGGCGCCTCCCCCCTAGGGCCCATGCGCCTAGGGTTTGGGGGAACCCTAAAGGGGGGGCGCCCCCTTGCCTTGGGGGGCAAGGCAACCCCCTTGGCCGCCGCCCCCTCCTTAGATTGGATCTGAGGGGGCCGGCCCCCCTCTCCCTTGCCCCTATATATATGTGGGGGGTGGGAGGGCAGCCGCACCCAAGTTCTGGCACAGCCCTCCCCCTCTCCCAAGTTCTCCTCTTCTCCCATGGTGCTTGGCGAAGCCCTGCAGGATTGCCACGCTCCTCCTTCACCACCATGCCGTCGTGCTGTTGCTGGATGGATTCTTCCCCAACCTCTCCTTCTCCCCTTGCTGGATCAAGGCGTAGGAGACGTCACCGGGCTGTACGTGTGTTGAACGCGGAGGTGCCGTCCGTTCGGCACTAGGATCATCGATGATTTGGATCACGACGAGTACGACTCCATCAACCCCGTTCACTTGAATGCTTCCGCTTAGCAATCTACAAGGGTATGTAGATGCACTCTCCTTCCCCTCGTTGCTAGATTACTCCATAGATTGATCTTGGTGATGCGTAGAAAATTTTGAATTTCTGCTACGTTCCCCAACAAAAACGGGCTGGAATTATATTGGATGGCCCAAATGACGCTATTGGGCCTAATTCGGATAGGCCGTAAACGGCCCCTAGGTTAGCGGGCTGTAAATGGGCTATATGCAAACATGTCATTAACAGGCTTGTCGTGGGACGGCCCGCCACCTTTTGACCAAGTCAAACGGGCCAGCCTTTTCACAGGAATGGGCCTCTATTGGGCCGTGCCACATGTCGACGTATCATAGGCGCTTTGGGTCCAATGAGTGGATGACATCTGTCCCAACAGTGAGCCGACACATGTTTCCTCCAGCCATTGAGGATTTTACACGTGGAAAATCCCCATTGGTCGGGCCTGTTAACGGGTTATGGGATCCAAAACCGGACCCGATAGCTTAATGGCATTCCGTTATGGTGGATGCCATGTGTCAGTCACCCTTGACGAAAGCACTTCTGTGACGCGCGATTTATCTTCATGGAAGTGGACACTTCCGTGATGATAATTTTGGTAATGTCATGGAACACTCTTACGACAGCACAAGTATGACTATCTTGATTCTGTCATAAATTTGTCATGGATGTACATGCATGACAGAAAACGTGACCTACTGTGACAAACACGTATCATCACGGAAGTGTATTTTTTGTAGTGTATCTCTCCCACGGCCCCCTCCCCCGCCAGCCCCTCTATCCATGCCTCTCTCGAATACGTAATACACACACATACCTCTTTAGGCCCTGCCAAATACATCAACTACACATTCACACATGTTACATCACATACCCTATTGATCTAAAAAGCCCTCTCTTCACGTTTATTTCGCATACAACATTCCTTTTGAATAAAGTGTGGCCAAGAAATTATTTTAGAATTTCGACATATATACAACATTACAAAGTTATATGGAGGAGTATGAACGTTAATTTGCATTGCATGGTGCCCACAATGATACTTATTCTGCACTATGAATTTTTATATTTTTATACTATATATAAAGTTAGTCATAATAAAGAAAAATGAAGAGCATCTCTCTCTCCATCGCATACACCCCCTCTACGCCCCTTTCACGTACGCACACAAACTATCTTTAGGTCCTCCAAAAGTACGCCCCCAGCACATCCACGCATGTTTCATCTTTCTCTCGCGATATATATAGTGACTATCATTGTATTTGAAGCGAAAGCATGATACGTACATTGGACTTTAGAATCCACTCATTACGGTCACCATTTACATTTTGTGGTTATTATACAGTCACGGGCTCATCGTACAGCTCTATATTTGCTCTCAAGACACGACTAGTTGACTAGTTAAACGCTCCATGTGGCACCTCTAGTGTTGCATCACATTATCTCACTACCATTAGGTCCACCTGTCGACATGTATCTACTCTACACTCTTATAAAAATAGAGTTGGTGATGGTGGTGTGCCTGCCATCCTGCATTATAGGCCGTCCGATTTATATCTGACAGATAGGAAGGAAACTATGGCAATTTTGCAAAAAGGTACCCACACACCTCTCCACATTTGCAAATAAGGCCTTCCCTCGTTCATCCTTTTTCTCTCACAAGATAAACTAGTCATACAAATGCATCTTGATGTTACGTGCAACACACGGGCATCTTGCTAGTAAGAATGAAAACAAACGACAAAAAAGACGGTGGCTCGAAGTCATGACCGCGAGCACAGCGGACAAGGTGGCCTTGTATTGCTATGCTGAGTCGTCTATTTTAACACACATGAGCTGGTGTGGTGATTATACACACACGCGCGCGCATGCACACGAACTGCATGCACGCAACACTCACACGAACACATGCATCCACGCATGCACGCAACACTCACACGTACACACGCAGCCACGTATGCACGCAACACTCACATGCACACACGCACGCACGCATGCACACACGCACGCATGCATGCACACACCACACGACCAACACACACTCTCACGCTCAAGTTCTCAACCTACACGTGCATGCACACACATCAGGCCCTGATAGACACATACACAACCAGGTGGTTCCCGCGCACAGGTTGGAGTCTTGTCACGCCTGCGTAAATTTCTGTTTATCTGACCTTTTTCCTATGCGAACTAATATGTGGGACCCACAAGGAACATGGTCAATTTAACTAGTCAATATGGTGCCACGTAGACTATTGCGCCAGTCAACAGAGTGCAATCCAATGTTGAACGGTGAGCAAGTGACCGTATAATCACCGCAAAACGTATATAGTGACTGTATTGAGCGTATTCTGAAGTATGGTGACCGTATTACACTTTTCTCTCTGTAGGCCTTCCAAAACTACATCTCTACACATCCTCGCATGTTACATCTAACAACTATGCAATACAGCACTACTACTACACTCTAACACAATAAATCATATGTGTTTTTAGTTTTACTAGATATCAATTTGTTACTTAATTATTCAGTTTGCATACATTAAAATTTCCTTTGAAATGTATGGCCAGTATCATCTACCGCGCGGGAAACATTCCGCCCTTTCCTGTTTAATTGGGTTTGTATCGATGCATCGTGCGAAACAGCAAAACTATAGTACTATAGTTATGCGACATCTCTCTTAGCTTATAGAAAGAGCGGAAATACTACAACCGATATTGCAACATCTAATCCAAACAGCGTATTAGCGACAACAGTACAAGTAACAGTTCATTGGGTCGTCGTGTCGTGTACTCATCCGTCGTAAGAGTGGAGCACTCGCTTTCATAAATGTTCTGGTCCCTTTTGCTGACATGTGGGACATCAAGCTACCGAGTCCACATTCCATACCGAAACACAATGCAGAGCAGCAGGGGTGAAGCACCCGACTCATGGCGCCGGCGTAGTAATGAGCAATGAGGTGTCAAATCACAAAGTTGCACCTTTCCTGCAGTTAAGTTGGAGGGACGAAGTAATAATGCTAAAATAAGAAGTTGGAGGGACGAAGGAACTATCATTTCACTCGTTGATGAATCCTCTTCTCCCTCATCTTCTTCAAGTTAACCACGTGTTGCTTCTACCGTTGTTCTGCCTCATGTGGGACGCGGATCGGCTTAGTAAAGCACTAACACATGGGACCGCATGTTAGCAAACCACCAGGCCAATGTCATCTAAAAACAAGAATCCTTCCCCGCCATCCGCTCGGCAAAATCACCTCCTTTTTACTAATCTTGATTCTATAATTTTTTAGATCAATATAATTGAGATTTGTATAGATAGCACACAGGAGCAAAACCAAGTGGTACGGTTAAGGGGATCCACAATGTGTAGCCAAATGTGAAAATAGCTTTTGGCATCGATGGAACCATTGTGGACGGTGCTGCCAAAGCCAAAAAGATAGAAGCGAAGCTCCCTGATTGATTGATTGATTGATTGATTGAAGGAATAGAAAAATGCAACGTCTCTCCTCTTTGTCTCGTGCTTGGACGCATGTACAGTATAGAGCACAGAGTCTACTCCCATGTCCCTTCTATCACAAATCACAAAGTAGTGAGGCATAAAACCACAAAGCACGGATGAAGCAACCATCATTTCACTCTTCACTGACTCTGCTTCTCCATCATCTTCTTCGAGAAACCACCTCAACACACTAAGCTGGACGGACGACGCTATTGTGTACTAGTACTGGTACATTTACGCGTCCTTTGGTTCAACAGAATTTCTGGATGCAAATAAGGCGGTTGTCTCGGCTTACATGCGGCACTTGCGAACGACTTACCGTGGTCTCCCTCAATGGTGTTCTCCGTCGAACGCAGTTCGCCAAACCACAATGCACGTCACTGCAATGGGGAAGGAAGTCAAATAGTTACTACCTCCATTTTTTTGTACACAAGGTCAGTATATCAAGATTACAATTTGCAGAAGGCCACTATCACTAATCGAGGCAAAATTGATGGGGTTTGCCTCGTACTAGCAACCAAGGACATTAATATACCCTTGCATGCATGCGGAAGTGAGAAGGTGTTTGCATGACGCTGCATTAATCAAGCAATGAGGAGTGAGATGGTTAGCTCTTTGGGCTTTGGAGAAAAAAATAAGGATTAATTGACATGCCAAACGAGGATTTATATCAATTAATCCCGCGAAGGAAAACCCCGCCTTTGTTTTTTAACACTAGTACTCCTACATAGGTACTTTTATCCTGTTTGGGTCTCGGCCTTGCATTGCCATACTCGGCCACACATTTTTGCCAAGATTAACTAAAATTTTCAAAATGTAAAGGAGGTATACTTGTGCATGGCTGTCGCGGTCGGACCGCACCCTCACATAGTTGCTCCTGGCGCCGGTCGCACCGCACCGTCACACAGCCGCTCCTACACGCCGCGGTCGCACCGCACCCTCACAAGTCGCTCCTGCATGTCGCGGTCGCACCGCACCCTCACAAGTCGCTCCTGCACGCTGCAAACCCAACCAAGGGAATGCACCCACACTGACATGTGCTACCGCATGTGATCAAACCAAACTCAGCCATCCTACCTCTGACACATAATTTTCGTTCATACATCAGTATGTTTATCCAACCGCGTGTTGGGGAAGATCCGTACGGCCCGTGCGGTGGTCTGTTGGGGAAGAAGAAGAGTTGAGGAAGAAGGGTTAGGAGACGTAGGATATTCATCCAACCGCCTGAAAAGATCGATTGACCCAAACGATGAAAGTCAGGCGACTGGCATAAATATATGTTTTTACATAGCAAAAGATCCCTAAAAACAACAACATAAAGAAAAACTACCACTTCTCGTGGAACGAGACGGCCTCATCGTCTTTGGCTGCCGGCGCGAACCAGCCATAGCTACTGACATGTGTCTCCGCACCATGGTTGTCCTCAGCCTCCAGCTACTCGTTCACGCGGAGCGTGCAGGCACTCTATGAGAATGAGAGCACCGCCCGGTTCAACTCCATGACGTCCGGTTCCGCCTGCAGGAGGACCTTGATGGCAACGACATCCGCGCGCTCTGCATCGAGTTGAGCCTTCGCTGCCCGGTTCAAGTCCAGGGCATCCGGTTCCGCCTGCAGGAGGGCCCCGATGGCAGCGGCATCCACGCGCTCTACGTCGAGTTGAGCCTCTGCCCCCTGGGTTCAAGTCCAGGACGTCCAGTTCCACCTGCAGGAGGGCCTCGATGGCAGCGGCATCCACGCGCTCCACATCAAGTTGAGCCTCCGCCGCCTGGTTCACATCCACGACATCTGGTTCCGCCTGTAGGAGAGCCTCGATGGCAGCGGCATACGCGTGCTCCACGTCGAGTTGAGCCTCTACCTCCCGGTCCTCCTTTAGTATCGCCATGTTGAACCGTTGGTCCGCCTGCACCATGGGGGACCCGGACGCCGGCACGAAGTCGACGTCCATCATCTCATACGCATCGGGGGCCTTCTGCGCCGCGACCTCCGCCATGAACATTGGATCGGCTTCCTCCTCCTCGTAGCTTGGCTCCAAAGAACTTGGGGATTGGCCCGCTACAAAGCGAGCTTGGGAACGGAGGTCTGTGGCGTCGACTGCCGCCACGATTTCTGCGCAGTGCTCCGGCGTCAACATCTTGTAGTACGTGATCTTGCGGCGCACCATGGCTTTTCGGCGAACTAGGGGACGCTTGATGCAGGCTAGGGGATCGAAAGGTGGGGGAATGGGCTGGAGAGGAGGTGTGGTTTTGGGGCAGTGGCTGGCGTAGGCCGAGCAGCGAAGGTTCTAGTGTGAATAGTGGTTCCCGTGATGACCATTCAATCGGTTTTGACTGTACATCGCTCTTGTCGCGTTCGCATTGCACCCCGGCACACTGGACCCTCCACGTCGCTCATCGAATGGAACACGCTTCGTCTTTGCGTTTTTGCTTGCTTGTGGGACTGCAGTTGAGAGCAAACCGACGTCCCTCCCTCTCCCCCGCCTGCATCATTTATAATACTACTCCCTCCGTTTTATGCGGAGTAAATAAAAACAGAGGGAGTATACTACGGATGAGGATCCCCTGACGTGACCGAACCCATTGAGTAACTGACATGCGGGGCCTAGCAAGCATGGGGCCTGCCAATAAGTGATCGAAAGGGAGGGTAAGGCAGGGATACCTACGTCACAGGATCCACTTTCACTACTACTCCCTCCTTCCATCTATACAGGGCCTAATGCGTTTTTCAAGGCTAACTTTGACCAAATGTTAGAGTAATAATATATGACATGCAACTGATACATCTCCAATGTATCTATAATTTTTGATTGTTCCATGCTGTTATATTATCAATATTGGATTTTTATAATCATTTTATAGTCATTTTATATCATTTTTTGGTACTAACCTATTGACATAGTGCCAAGTGTCAGTTGATGTTTTATGCATGTTTTTTACATCGCAGGAAATCAATATCAAGCGGAGTCCAAACGGAACGAAACTTTACAGAGATTTTTTTGGACCAGAAGGAACATAATGGGTCCTAGCTGCATCTGGGGGGTGCTCAGAGGAGAGCACAACCCACCAAGGCGCGCCAGGAGGCCCAAGCGCGCCCTGGTGGGTTGTGCCCACCTTGGGTGCCCCTGGGACCTTCTCTTTGCTCTATAAATACCCCAATATTCCCAAAACCCAAGGGGAGTCGACGAAATATTGATCCAGCCGCCGCAGAGTCCAGAAGCACTAGACCCAATCTAGACACCATCTCGGATGGGGTTCACCACCTCCATTGGTGCCTCTCCGATGATGCGTGAGTAGTTCTTTGTAGACCTCCGAGTCCGTAGTTAGTAGCTAGATGGCTTCCTCTCCCTCTCTCACTTGATTATCAATACAATGGTCTCTTGGAGATCCATATGATGTAACTCTTTTGTTGTGTGTTTGTTGGGATTGATGAACTTTGAGTTTATGATTAGATTTATCTTTTTATATCCATGAAAGTTATTTGAGTTTCTTTGATCTCTCATATGCATGATTGCTTATAGCCTCATATTTCTTCTTCGATATTTGGGTTTTGTTTGGCCAACTTGATCTATTTATCTTGCAATGGGAAGAGGTGCTTTGTAGTGGGTTCGATCTTACGGTGCTTGATCCCAGTGACAGAAGGGGAACCGACACGTATGTATTGTTGCTACTAAGGATAAAATGATGGGGTCTATCTCTACATAGATTGATCTTGCCTACATCATGTCATCATTCTTATTGCATTACTCCATTTCTCCATGAACTTAATACACTAGATGCATGCTGGATAGCAGTCGATGTATGGAGTAATAGTAGTAGATGCAGGCAGGAGTCGGTCTACTAATCTTGGATGTGATGCCTATATAACGATCATTGCCTGGATATCGTTATGATTATTTGAAGTTCAATCAATTGCCCAACAGTAGTTTGTTCACCCCCCATTTGCTATTTTTCTCGAGAGAAGCCACTAGTGAAACCTACGGCCCCCGGGTCTCTTTCTCATATATTTGCCTTTGCGATCTATTTTCCTTTGCATTTATTTTCAGATCTATCAAACCAAAAATACAAAAATATCTTGCTGCAATTTATTCTTATTTATTTTATCTGGTGTTCGATTTATCAATCTACTACAATTTTATCTCATGTCTGTTCACCTATCTTGAGGCGCCGTACCCAGAAGGGATTGACAACCCCTTTAACACATTGGGTTGTGAGGATTTGTTATCTGTGTGCAAGGGTTGTTTACGTTGTGTTGCTTGGTTCTCCTACTGGTTTGATAACCTTAGTTTCATATATAAGGGAAATACCTACCGCCGTTGTGCTGCATCATCTCTTCCTCTTTGGGGAAATACCGACGTACCTTCAAGCGACATCAAAAGGAATTTCCGGCGCCGTTGCCGAGGAGGATTTTCAACATATACCAGGTTCCTAATCGCAAATCTCATCTCCCCATAATTTACATTATTTTCCATTTGCCTCTCGTTTTCCTCTGCCCCACTTCACAAAAATTTGTCGTTTTATTCGCCTCTTTTTTCCGTTTGCCATTTTCTTGACGGATCTGTTTTTGAGTGCAATCTTGTTGTGTGGTCATCATGACTCAAGAGAAGACCAAGTTACATGATTTCCCAAATACCAACAACAATGATTTTTTTGGCACTCCGATTGCTCCTTCCGCCACTAGTGCGGAGTCTTGTGATATTAATACTGCTTTGTTAAATCTTGTTATGAAAGATCAATTTTCCAGTACTCCTAATGAGGATGCCGCTTCCCATCTTAATACCTTCGTGGAATTATGCGATATGCAAAAGAAAAAATATGTGGACAATGATGTGGTGAAGATGAAAGTATTTCCATTTTCTTTGCATGATTCTGCAAAAATTTGGTTCTCTTCTTTGCCTCGCAATAGTATCGATTCTTGGAATAAATGCAAAGATGCTTTTATGACTAAGTATTTGCCACTCGCAAAAATTATTTCCCTTAGAATCCAAATCATGAATTTCAAGCAACTTGAACATGAGCATGTTGCACTTGGGAAAGGATGAAAATGATGCTAAGGAATTACCCAACTCATGGGTTAAATCTTTGGATGATCATACAAAAAATTTATGCGGGTTTGAATTTTGTTTCTCATAATATTTTAGATTCCATTGTGGGTGGTACTTTTATGGAAATTACTTTGGGTGAAGCCACCAAATTGCTTGATAATATCATGGCAAATTATTCACAATGGCATACCGAAAGGGCTCCTACTAGTAAAAAAGTAAATTTGGTTGAAGAAATTTCTTCTTTGAGTGAAAAAGTTGATGCTCTTATGAAATTGGTTGCTAGTAAAAGTGCTCCTATTGACTTTAATGATATACCTTAGTCTACCTTGATTGAGCAAAATAGTGATGCCATAGATGTGAATTTTTTCTCTCGAAATAATTTCAATAACAATGCTTATAGAGGTAGTTTTAATCCTAGGCCTTTTCCTAGTATTTACTCTAATAATTATGGTAATTCCTATGGAAATCATTTTTACAATAATAATAGGAACACCTATGAACTTCAAAATAATATTAAAGAATTTATCAATACGCAAAAAGTTTTCAACACTTCCATAGAAGAAAAGTTGAGTAAGATTGATGATTTGCCTAGAAGTGTTGATAAAATTCCTCATGATGTGGAACATCTCAAGATGAAAATTTTTGTGCCTAAGATGAATCAATTAACTCTCTTTATGTTTCTATGGATAAAAGTAAGAAAAGAACTGCTATGCTTAGAGCTAAAAGAGAGTTTTTAGAAAAAGCGTTTTCTAGTGATTTCTTTCGCAAAAGTGATGAAGATCTTAAAATGATTGGTGTTTCTTATATTGATTCCATGTTTAGTAAAGTTAAGATTGATGAAAAAAGGGACTGGAGAAGAGTCAACTTTAGCTAGAAGGCGTCCCAATATTTCGGAGGGTGAAAATCTTGTTGATAAAATTGATAAAAGTGGGTTTGAAGAGGTCAAAACTTTAGCTAGTGATGTTCCCACTCTTTTGGATTACAAAGACTTTAATTATGATAGTTTATCTTTGATTGATTGTATTTTTTTTGTTGCAATCCATGATAAATTCACCCCATGCTTATGAACAAAATAAAGCTTTTATTAAACATATTGTTGATGCTATGATGAAAGCTTTTAAAGAAAAATTGGAATTAGAAGTTTCAATTCCTAAAAAATTGCATGATGAGTGGGAACCTACTATCAAAGTCAAGCTTAATAATTATGAATGTTTTGATTTGTGTGACTTGGGTGCTAGTGTTTCTACAATTCTGAAATCTTTATGTGATGTGCTTGGTCTTACCGATATTGAATCATGTTCTTCGAATTTGCACTTGGCGGATTCTACTATTAAAAAGCCTATGGGAAGAATTAATGATGTTCTTATTCTTGCAAATAGGAATTATGTGCCCATATATTTTATTGTTCTTGATATTGATTGCAATCCGTCTTGTCTTATTATTCTTGGTAGACCGTTTCTACGCACTACGGGTGCCATGATTGATATGAAAGAAAGCAATATTAAGTTCCAATTTCCTTTGAGGAAGGGTATGGAACACTTACCTAGAACAAGAATTAGGCCACAATATGAATCAATCATGAGGGCATCTTATGGATCTCGAACCAAAGATGACAAAAGTTAGATCCGTGCTTTATGCATAGCTAAGGGCGTAAAACTATAGTGCTTGTTGGGAGGCAACCCAATGAATAAAATTTATTTTTACTTTTTGCTTCCTATTTTTAAGTGTTAGCACAACTATGCTACTGTTATGATTGTGCTTTTTATGTTTTAATTAGTGTTTGTGCCAAGTAAAGCCTTTAGAATCTTCTTGGGTGATAGTTGTTTGATCTTGCTGAAAAAAACAATGACTTTTGCGCTCGCAAAAATAATTCTTATTTTTAACCAGAGAGCGATAAAATACCCATTCCTCTTGCAGTAGATCAATATACAAATTTCATAGGCCGTCCTAATTTTTCAGAATTTTTGGAGTTACAGAAGTATTCGAAATAGTCAGATTGCTACAGACTGTTCTGTTTTGACATATTCTATTTTCTTTGCGTTGTGTGCTTGTGTTGATGGCTCTATGGTTTTTGTCGTGGAATTGTCACGGCAGATGTCCTAGTGTGAAGACTTAGTCGTGGAGCCATCGCAACGTAGTTAGCTTAAAGGGGTTAAAGCGGACAAAGGACGCAAGGAGTTTATACTGGTTCGGCCCCTTGCGGTGAAGGTAAAAGCCTACTCCAGTTGTGATGGGATTGCTAGGGTTTCGATGACCAGGGAGCGAATACGCTTTGCCTGGTTCTCGAGTTGTTGTTTCTTGTCCTTGAACCGCCTCCGGATCGTCCCTTTATATACACAGGTCGACGCCCGGCGGTTTACAGAATCCCGGCCGGCTCATAAACGTGTTCGGCTCAGTTTCTGCCCTTTCCTATCTTACAACACAAGTTACACACCATATGGCAGTTTATGTCTACGGGCCCTAATCCGCCTTTGGGCCCTGGGCCTTTAGATCTCTATAATAAAGCACCATGCTCCTTGTCTTCATGGGCTTCAATATGGATAACTCCTTATGGTTATAACCCGGCCCCTCCTGGGCGGTTTATACTCAGTAGTTATATCCCCAACATTAGGCCCCAGATTGATTTGAACCTGTTCATGTCAATCTTCAACACTTTAGGAAAATTTCTTCTTCAACACCTTCGAGTAAACCTTGTAATCCGCCATGACGTCATCTTCCAGGATTATAATAAACCGCCATGATTTCACCTGTTCATTAAAAAAACGTATATACCTTATTTTTATTAATGAGCCTCTGAAAATTGAGACGACAACTCTGTCACATATCCATTTTTTGGGATCCTCTATTCCCGTGCCTGTCGCTTATCCCTTCGTCTTATAAATAGGGCCGAGGGTCCCTTTCCTTTTCTCCCCTTGCCTCTTCGTCTTTCTTCCACCTCGCGTCGCCTCAATACTCGAGCGCTGCCGCCGCCGTCAACCTTCGCGACTGCCCTAATAACGGCAGCTGCATCAACCTGATTCGACCAGATTTTCGTCTGCACGCCTCCGCAATCAACAGCCCTGGTGAGTCTTTCTTTGCTCTTTCCCATAGATCCTGTTTAGGGTTTCTGCGAGTTCATCGAAGCTTAGTGTTGTTCTTCCCTGTTCTTCTCCGTAGCTTAAATGGCGAGCTCAGATCTGATATTTTCCTGTGCAGCCGTAGTTATAGTTCCCTTTTTCATCATTTGATCATCCTCTTCATATATAAAAATCTCATCTAGACCTGATGAACTGCTCAAGCACCTGTATTTTAGGTCTGAATATACTTTGATTTGCTGACACGCTGCAGATCTGAAATTATCATATCAATTTGTGAAACCTATTTTTCCATCACTCAGTTATTTCAGACCTGTATCTTCCATACCAAAGTAGGCGGTTTAACTTTTAGAAAATAACCTGCAATATACCATTAGTCCCCTTGTAAACCGCCAATCTCTTTATCATTTATAATAGCATCAACCTCCGGTTTAACAATTTTGCATGCATGAATACCTTTTGTCTCTTAACCTGCAATGCTTTATGCTTGTCAACCACGAATCTTAAACCAGCACAAACCTTCCTTCAGGTTGTCTAAGAAATGGCCAAGACTTTTTATGCTTGTAACTGGGTTCCATCCTGGATTACGGAAGAAGATCTGAAAGGATGTGTTATAATTGGCGCTTTACCAAAATAGAGTGAAATCCACTGGCAAGCCCGCGGTCCAGAAAATCCTCCTGAGCCCAAGGATGGCGAGGTAGTTCTGTTTGTTGATCATCTGAACCGTGGCTTTAAACCTCTCGGATCAAGGTTTTTTCGTGATGTGCTTGCTAGCTTCCAGATCCACCCTCTAGATATTGTACCTAACTCTGTGTCCAATATTTGTAATTTTCAAGTGTTTTGCGAGGCTTATCTGTAAGAAGAACCGACCGTTGAACTGTTCAGGGACTTTTTCTATTTGAACCACCGTACCGAATTTGTAGATGGGCCCAACACTGAACTTGGCGGTGTTTCAATTCAGAAAAGGAAAGACGCCAGTTTCCCTCACGCAAGCATCATAGTCACCCTAAGGATTGGAACCAGACTTGGTTCTATTGCAAAGATACTTCCCCTGATGACGAGAATCCTCTACCGGGTTATTGTCCTCACCGACTTACCAATACACACCCATTTCCCCAAAGGCTGACTGCAAAAGAACGGGCCAAGTATGCACCACAACTTGCCAAGCTCAGAGCCTTTATGGCTAATGGTCTGACATGAATTGACTTTGTTCGTTGCTGGATATCTTGGAGTATTTTGCCTTCAAGCCGCCGCCCCGGTTTAATGTGCGAATACACAAGGGACTTGAAAGATCCTCAATGACATACTGACATTCAGTTAACTGATGCTGAAATCACTGAAGCTGTTAAAAAGATACTGGATGAATCAGTGGCTGTCTGTAGCCAAACAGGGCTAAGTCCCTTCTGCATTTTGAATAAACCGCCAGCTGTAAGAATTGCTTAACTCCTGTTTGTACCTGATATTCTTAACTCTTTTTTATAACCATTGTCAATCTTTTAACAGGGTGACGACCCATTTTGGAAAAAGAAACCTCAGGATAAACCGTCCAAGACCCCTCGACCCAAGACAAAGGTCGTCAAAAAACCTACCAAGAAGAAAGCAGCTGAATCCACTGAGATGAACTTCGACGAGGATCTTGATAATCCGGACTCAGAGGTAGAACTTGATTCTCTTGGTTCATTTTTCATACACCTCATTGACAATGACCCTTATCAGGAGGACGCTGAAGCTAGCCGGGCTGATGATGTAGAGGTAATTATTCTTTCCTCTAGTTTAGATCCTCAGCTAACACAGAAAACCCGTCAAGCAAACCGGAAAGTAAAATTTGCACACCCTCTAGCTTATCTGGATCCCAACTTTCTTTTCAAGAAACAACAGCATGAAGCTCGCCGCACAACTCGGCACAGCGGCCATGTAGTTACTTCAGTCGGTTTACCGAACACTCCAACCCGGAAACGTCGATCGGAGGTATCATATATTTCTGATACTCCTTATCCCAAGGCGGGTTATTTCAGGCAACCTCTTAATCTGTCTGATTCAAACTATCAAGGAACACCTCTTTCATCATCCGGCGAGTCAAAGGCCACACAACTCCCTCCTCTCAAGACTATTCCCGGGTGAGCACTTTTAAACTTAACTCTTGACGCTTTATACTTGTTTGTTATACTAACCTTTATGTCTTTTCCTTTCAGAGCCAAGGCCAGGCCCAACAAAAAGTCCAAATTGAATAAACCGGCTGATGATAACTCGGCCACTGAACCAGAACAGATCCCAGAACAATTTGATCCGAATACTGACGCTATACATGATGATCCACCACCAGAACATCATGAAACCTTTGCTGAACCGATGGAAGATGATCCCACCGGCTATGCTACCGACCCGCCAAGTCCGGCTAAAGCTGCCGACAAACCGCCAAGCCCACCCAAAGCGGCTGATGACCAATCAGACGATGTCATTGTCACTGGCGTCGGCCACACCACCCCTGGCAATCCTATCGCTTTATCAAAGCATAGTGCCATGGAAGAATTTTCTGCTATGGATAAGGGCAAGTGGAAAATAGATTTAACCAGCTATGCCCACTCAACGCCCAAGAGATTCATTCCGGCTTCTTAAACCGCCTGTATACAAGGCGCGACTATAAAGCCGGTTTAGTGGGCCTGATGAAGGAGCGATATGAGGTAAACACTGTTAACTCTTCATAATTATTTCTCTTGTGTCCAATTTCTAATATCAACTCCAACAGCCCCCAAGGACCGGTTTATGATATCAATGTGAACCGGGACTTTGTAATACTTCAACTTTGCCTGCGTAGCCCCCAAGGACTTTAAAGTATGAATCTTGCAATTTTTGCTTGTGTAGCCCCTAGGGACCGGTTTATACCTTTAGGATGAATCGGTACCTTTCTGTCATGAAGCTTCCAAAATTCTTGATAACCATCTTTGTAAACCGACTGAGGAAGAAAAATCCATAACTTTGACTTGAGCAAATATACATTAGCCCCCAAGTGCCAAGTGTATAACTTGTTATGTTCTTGGGAATTAAAATGTCAATTGATAAAAGCCATATGCATTAGCCCCCAAATGCCAAGTGTATAACCTGTTATGTGCTTAGGACTTCAAATATGCACTACTAACTCATTAAATGTCTCTTGTAGGCTGATCTGAGCCAAAAAGAATCTCAAATCGCCGACCTTCAGGAAAATATTAAGTCCCAGCAAGCAGAAACTTCCAAGGCTAAAGAAGAGCTGGCTGGCACTTTAACAGCCATGGAACAACTGACACTACAAAAAAAAGACACATCTGTGACATTTTGGGCTGAATGAAAAAAATTTATGTCATACATATGACACTTCTATGACGATAATTGTGACAAAACCTGGTATCATCATAGATGTGGTGGGCTCCTACTTCTATGACAAAAAATCATGACAGAAAATGGGCTTTTCATCCTGGGCGGGCCGGAGACGCAGCTGCATGACATTCTTTGGGCCATCCATGACAGAAAAAACCGTGCTAGAAGCGAGGGGGAGGGAAATTTCGGGGAGTTCCCGGTTACGGTGGGAGGTCAGGGGCCGAGCGATGTGCGCTTCTCTCGTACACGTACGCGCGTGTGTGCGAGGCGTTGGTTCTAACTGAACCCAAGCGAGGCGTTGGGCTCTAACTGAACCCGAGTGATTACACTGCAGGCTACGCGTTACTAAACCCGAGCAATCGATTGATGGTTGTTAACTGAACCCGATCAAGCGATTCCTTCGCTACTGCTGCTAACTGAAGCCGATCGATGCTGCCTCTGGATGAACAATGAGCATTGCGGGGGGTGGATGAACAGTTCCCGGTGGGGGTGGATGAACAGGACCCCGTGGTGTTGCCTCTGGATGAACAGGACCCCGATCGATCGAGCCGGTTGGGGCTGGATGAACAGGACCACCCCGTGGAGGGCAGGATGAATAGTAGATGGTGGAGGGCAGAATGAACAGTAGCCCGTGCAGGGGTGGTTGAACAGGAGCCCGTGGGGAGGGCTGGTTGAACAGTAGCCGGTGGAGTAGCGCGCGGTGGAGGCTGGATGAACAGGAGCCCGTGGATGAACAGTCGCGGGTGGAGGCTGGAGGAGGTCGACAGTGGATGAACAGTAGCTCGTGGAGGCTGGAGGGGGTCGACGGTGGAGATGAACAGTATCCCGTGGAGTCC
Organism: Triticum urartu; assembly: GCF_056163025.1. Lineage (NCBI taxonomy): Eukaryota > Viridiplantae > Streptophyta > Magnoliopsida > Poales > Poaceae > Triticum > Triticum urartu. The sequence continues at coordinate 513,727,351 of NC_141874.1, forward strand.
CGTTTTGCGGTACGCCACACCCCTCCCGATGAACAGGACCCCCGTTTCGACAGTAGCGCTCCAACACAAGTCTGTTTCGTCCGTTTTGCAGTACGCCACACACCTCCCGATCAACAGGACCTCCATTTCGACCGTAGGAGGTCCGTTTCCTCCGTTTTGCGGTACGCCAGACCCCTCCTAATGAACAGGATCCCGTTTCGAACGTGGCCGATCGAACACAAGGCCGTTTCCTCCGTTCTGTGGTACGCTAGGCCTCGTTTCCATCGCCTGTTCCGTCCAAGCCCTCCCGATGAACACGACGCATTCCGTTGCCTCCCCATGAACACGACGCATTCCGTTGCCTTCCCATGAACACGACGCATTCCGTTGCCTCCCCATGAACACAACGACGACGTTGTTTCTCCGTTCCGACCCAGACATGTACACGAGCCCTGGCCGTAGGCGTTCAAGACCCCGCCCGTATGTACACATACGTGGCCGTATTTTCTTTCTTGCACCCTGGCCGTTGTACATACATGTACATGCTACGTGCGCGCCTCTACTACGACACGTGCGAGCCTCTACATCCACCAGTATATATGTACGTACACATTCGTGACCAGAATGACAACGCTACGTACGCTTCGACCAGGTAGGTCCCGACTGTCAGGCACTTCCTTGCGTGCGAAGATGTATCTGGTGGGTCCCAGCAGTCAGGGGCAAACGTTTTTTTCGCGAAATACGGTGGCCCGTCCGGTGGGTCCCCGCTGTCAGGTGGAGGAATAATTATTTTGCACATAATAAGGACGCACTTCCTTGCTGCGGCCGTGGACCCAGCTGTTAGCCTCTCCACGTACAGTCCACGTCCGATGGAAGTCGTTCCTTGACCACGTTGACCACGCCGCGCCGAGAGCACGAGGGTGGTGGACGACGGCGAGGCCTAGGAAGGGGACGACGCGGAGCCGGGGAAGTCGCGGCAGTGGATGCCCACGCGTAGAGGAGTACGAGGGTTCACTGGTTCGCTGCGGTGTGAGGCTGTCGTCGCCGCACAATAACAGGGGGTGTGGGTGAGTAGAGGGATGGCCTGGCCAGCGGTGGGAGTAGTAGGGGCGGTGAGGCCTCCGCCGCATCGCAGCCGGCCACGGGAGGCAGGAGCATGAGGCATGACCGGCGCTGGGGAGGCTGGAGCAAGAAGACCAGAGGTTGAAGAAGCACTACGGCCGTTGGATGGACATCGTACGGTCACTGGAGCTAGAATCGTGCATATTGACTAAGTTGACAAAGCCCTCCGTCCCCGTCAACTTAGTAGGCCCACAAGTCAGCCTCCCACCAAGGTGGGTCCCAGCTAGCAGGGGGTATTCATTTTTTGTGCGTAATAAGGAGGCACTTCCGGTGGGTCCGAGCTGGGCGCAGGGGGAACGTTTTTTCACGAAATACGGTGGCCCGTCGGGTGGGTCCTAGCAGTCAGGGGCAAACGTTTTTTTTTTGCGATATACCGGTGGGCGTCCGGTGGGTCCCTACTGTCAGGTGGAGGAATAATTATTTTCCGCGTAATAAGGAGGCACTTCCTTGTGGCTGCCGTGGATCCACCTGTCAGCCTCTCCACGTACAGTATTCTTCCAATAGAATTTGGTCGTTGACCACATTGACCACGCCGCTCCGACAGCACCACGGCGGTGGACGACGGTGAGGCCTAGGAAGGGAACGACGCGGAGCCGGGGAAGACGCGACAGTGGATGCCCATGCGGAGAGGAGTACGAGGGTTCACTGGTTCGGCTGCGCTGCCATCGCCGCAGAATAACAGGGGGTGTGGGTGAGTGGAGTGGAGGGATGGCCTGGCCAGCGGTGGGAGTAGTATGGGGGCGGTGAGGCCTCCGCGGCAGCACAGCCGGCCACGAGAGGCAGGAGCAGGCGGCACGACTGGCGCTGCTTTGGGCGGCTGGAGCAAGAAGACCAGAGGTTGAAGAAGCACTACGGCCGTTGGATGGACATCGTACGGCCAGTCGAGCTAGAATCGTGCATATTAACTAAGTTGGCAAAGCCCTTCGTCCCGTCAACTTAGTAGGCCCACTATACTAGGTCCCAGCTAGCAGGGGGAGTATTCATTTTTTTGTGCGTAATAAGGAGGCACTTCCTTGCGTGCGAAGATATATCTGGTGGGTTCGAGCTGTCAGCGGCGGTAACATTTTTTTCGCAAAATACAGAGGCCGTTTCGATGGGTCCCAGATGTCAGGTGGAGGAAATCATTATTTTGCGCGTAATAAGGAGGCATTTCCTTGCTTGCGGCCATGGACCCAGCTGTTAGGCTCTCCACGTACAGTCCACTTCAGATGCATGTCGGTCGTTGACCATGCTGACCACGCCACGCCGAGAGCACCAGGGCGGTGGACGACGGCGAGGCCTAGGAAGGGAACGACATGGAGGCAGGGAAGACTCGACCGTTGTTTTTGTTTCCCACACGGAGGGGAGTATGACTGTACGAGGGTTTACTGGTTCGTCTGCCGTCGTCGGAGAATAACAGCAGGTGTGGGTGAGTAGAGGGATGGCTAGGCCAGCGATGGGAGTATGGTGGGGCGGTGAGGCCTGCGCGGCAGCACAGCCGGCCGTGGGGAGGAGGGAGCAGGCAGTCCCGCCGGCGCTTGTTTGAGCGGCTGGAGCAGGAAGAGCAAAGATTGAAGAAGCACGATGGCCGTTGGATGGACATCCAACGGTATACAGGCCACCTGTGGAAAGCCTCAAATATGTGGAGAACAACATACAGCCCATCTGCCATTATTTCAAATAATTTACAGCCCATTTGCTAATTCTTATGGGTTTTTTTGGAGCCCATATTCTTTATGTTAGCATTACAGCCCATATTGTGGCCACCGTTAAAAAATTATACGAAATTTTGCATATGTCGGTGCGGTCTGAACTGTTTTTAATCCCGAAATTTCGAGTCACATTCACACTAATTTTAAAAATAAATGTATATCAATATAAAATCCAATAAATTGTCCACGCATAAAAATCAATGCAATTTAAAATCTTGAAATGAAAAAAAAAGATATTTGAAAATAATTGCCGGTTTGATGTGTTTTAAAAATGTACAACCCATTTCTCATTACTGATAGGCCATTTTCTCAGCCAGCCGAATGAAGCTCTCCTCGTCTTGAAAGATTTGCAGCCCAACGGGCCTGATAAAGCGACTTACTTGACAAATCATAAAAGAACTGGGCTAGCCATTTTCAGAAAGAAAAAAACTACTGGGCTGGTCTGTGGTAAACATAAAAGAAAAGGCTGTCTAGACAGGCCAGAGTGTCCTGCACAGCCTAGTTGACACCCTGCTTCCGTCTCAAAAACAAATTAGATAAATGCCACTCCAATTATGGAGATTCATAAAAATGCCACTGCAATTTCCAAACTTTGAAAAATGCCACTGCAATTTTTGCAAACTTTGAAAAACGCCACTGCAGTTTGCAAACCTTGAAAAACACCACTCCAGACTTCGAAAAATGCCACTAGAAATGGCATGAAATGGCATTTTTCAAAGTTTGGAAATTGCGGTGGCATTTCTCGGATACACCAGATTTGGAGTGGCATTTATCAAATTAACCCAAAACAAAAATAACTGGACGAGCTGCTGGGTCCCTGGTGTCAGCCGCTCGTTGTGTAATTCTCTCGTTTATTGACTACGTTGACAATGGCATGGGACCCAGATGTCAGAAATCCACTAGGAGGAGCCATTTTTTTATTGGCTTGAAATAAGGAGGCACTTGCTTGCGTACTGCCATGACCTTGGCGGGTCCCTGTTGTCATCCTCTCCACATACAATCATCTCCTGATTGTGTATGCGTCAACTTGCTAGGCCCACAAGTCAGCCTCTAAACCGTGGAGGACAAATACAACCCATTTTCTCTGCGTACAGTACCAGTTAGTCATGCTTCAAAACTGATCGGCATGCCATTAAAAAAATAAAGGTCGGTAACTAATGCGGCACCTTGGGCCAACGCGGCCAGATCACATTTTGCACGAGAAATTACACACCATGTTTCGTTGACATGTGGTCCCGTTCCAACATATCAGTGAGACGACGGCGAGTAGTAGGAGTATTTCCGAACGGACATGTAGGCCGGGGCGCCTCTTCATGAACCGTGGCAAACTCGCAACCGTCCACCGACTCTTCGCCTTTGCCTCTCGATTTGGAACTGCTGTCGCACGCTCTTCCTCTCCCTCCTCCATTTTCCTTCAGCCCTTCACCCTTTCTTCTGCCATTGTTCGATCATCTTCTCCATGAAGGGAACATGCCGGAAACGACCCCGTTATTCTTGCCCCGATCTGAAAGATGACGTGGTGGAGGAACTCATTGATCGGTGCGACGTCATCACCTCGGCTAGCATGGCAAGTTCGTTCAAGCCCATTCTCGACTCAACTAATAACATCATTACAAAGAACCCAAGAGTCAAGGAGCGGTTTGATCTCCCCTCTTCACCGTGACCCTGATTACTAGCGCCGGCACGACGGAGGCCTCGCCCTGTGCAAGTTGATGCCGCTTGATAATGATATGTATGATGTTAAGATGCCATCGCTTGAGGGCAAGGCTTGGGCGGGCGCATCTGGAGATTGGGTTGTTTACATTGGGTCCAACTACGAGTGGGAACTTGTGAATGTGTACACTCGTCACCGGGTTCCACTTCCAAAAATCTCAGCACACTGCCCAGAGGTTGAGCACACCGGCAATGTACGCACGTTCAAATACGATCATGGTGACTGTATTCTATGGAAGATAGCAATTTGTCGAGTTCCCAACCGCTCTTGGAATTACAGCAACTATGATGTTGTTGCTGTCTTCGACAAGCTTGTTGCCGTCCTTGATGGTTTCACTCGATGGATATTGCTCAAAAATCAGTTTCTGTACACGGATGAGTACTGTGATGCAATTCAATACGAGGGCCTTGTGTTTGCTGCCACCACTCGTGGCACTGTTTTTGCATGGCATCCTAGTAGTTTCGGTACGTTTATCTTCCACGGTAATTATAATTGTTTCATCCACATGCATGCGGGTTAACAAGTTTCCCTTTACTAATTAACCTTCTTCTTGTGTTTCCAAGGTCTTGTGAACATCCCACCACCTATACTTGAAAATTTTTATAACCAAGGGGGAGATGCCGATGGTGATGATCACGAGCAGCGCCCATATACTCTGTGGCGCCTAGCAACTAATTCCGATGGATCACCTCTTCTTGTGTGTATACAGCCCACTGATGATGTTACTGCTAAGGAAGCAGGTGTCTCACATGGTCACACTCTCCGGACCTATTCCAACACCCGTTGCATGGTATTCGGGATGGATACTAGTGTGCTAGCGCCAACTCCTTCCCCCTGGCACAGAATTGATAGTCTTGGAGAAAGCTCGCTCTTCCTTGGACAAAACTATCCGATGATGGTGAAAGGTGATCCAACTGCTGTTGACACATTTATGAGAAGCAATTGTGTCTATACCTCGGACATTTGGGTGGTTCCCTACCCTGGTACTGATATAGTAGGCCGCTTCAACCTGGATGATCAGTCCTGCGTTGGTCTCCAGATCGACAACGGATGGCCCGTCCCAGAGAATCACTTGTGGTTCAAAGCAAGCGTTTCCAACGTCGCAGAATGTTGAGTTGAAGTTAATTTCATGGCTTGTTATTTGTTGTGTGGTGAAAATTTTAGTATTTATAATGTATCCTCGTTGTCGATGTGGGTTGATGACCTGTTGTATGTAATAAAATGATATGCATGTGATAAACTTACTAAATTTATGAATGGCTTTCGAGTCGCTTCTCTGAGTGAGTGGTGCGACGAGGCAAAAAAATATTTTCCAAATACATAATTGTACGTGCATTGCAACAGGTTATCAGATGAGGCCAATCAACAATAGTAGTACACTATTTGTACTAGCTTCACATGCTCCACGCGTCGGGCGGGTGTTTTTACTGTAGCCATATGTTAATGTGTTCGTTGTACGTAACCAGCACCTCGAATCCTCGATACTAGTACTATATAGTAGGAGTAATAGTAGGAGTAGTAGGGTGGCATGGGCCAGAACAAGCATTCACGTCCAGGAGTACGGCACATGCCACCACCACGACATCCATCTGACACCATATTATTTCTTGGAGTCCGTGCTAGAGCAATCTCTTCAACCTCATCGTTTCTCTAACTTCAGCCATCGCGCAGCGGGCGAGGTGGGGGTTTGCCAATAGTCGGTTTCCTTAACTGCGGTCCCACTTGTAAGGCCAACTCCAACGCATGACCCCAAACGCACCTCCGTTTTGCACGAACTCCAACGATAATTTTGAATAGAAAAGCAAGACCAAAGAAAACAAGAACCACAAGAATACATTTTACTACTCCTGTAAGTTGGATTAGTGCCTTCTTGATGCATTCATTGTTGATCTGCGGAGGCTCGATCTTGCATCTGTGCTAGCTAAAAGTGATAGAACATCTACTAAATTGCGCTCTATCAATATATGGGTGTACTCTTCTTCCCAATACAAAAACTTGCATCCATTCTACTCCACAATAAAAAATTTAAGTTAGCACAACTAGTCTAATCCGAGAGCAAAACCGAAGATTTGGTCGGGTTCTTCCTCCTTTTGCCGATATGTGGGACATCCAGCATCCAGGTCGTGTCATGAAAGAAAATAGAGTGGTAGTTGAAGCCACGAGATGTGCATCTTGGGTTAAACTATAAATAGAATCTTACTACTCTTGAGTAACTCCAAAAGCGGCCCCCGAAGATCTTTATTGGATTTGTTTTTCATCACCAGCACGTCGAGGTGAAAGATGTGCAGGTTCAGTGGATCCTCTTGTGTTTTCACTGACATGTGGGGCCGCATGTGAGCAAACAGACGATGGGCTCCGCGCGTCCACTGGCTGGCTGAGAAGAGAGATAGAGGAGGGCTGAGCACGGACTGCAGGAAATTTGTTCTACGTACCTCGATATAGGCTCGATATAGTGGGGTGGCATGGGCCATAACTAGCATTCACGTCTAGCAGTACGGCACACGCCACCCACACAAGTCCGATCCGACACCAATTTTCTTGGAGTCCATGCTACAGCCATCTCTTCTCCCTCCTGTTTTCTCAGCCATCGCGCGGTGGGCGGGGTGGGGGTTTGCCGATAGTCGGTTTGCTAAACTGTGGTCCCACTTGTAAGTGAAAATGCAACACCGCACGCATTCCCGCTTGAGCGGCGTGCCGGACCAACCGTGTGGGGGTGCGACGCGAACACGGCAGGCTTTTCCTTTTGAACTCGTAACTTGTAAAATTTGGTCCTGCTCCATGGCGCAACCGATAGATAGAAAATAATGATTTTTCCTAGAGTAATGAGAAGTTTGGTTCTGGCGCCGTTCATGCATGGAGTACGTACGAAAATTATGAAGTTGATGCGAAAGGTAAGATAATTACTGTAGTATCATATACTACTACATGGATTTGATGGAAAGATAAAAATACATACGGATCCATCAACGTTCAACGACATCCTCACGCCCTAGTGCGCCGGGTCACCAACCGATGTGTGAGGAGCAGCGGCGTTGGCGGCGAGCTCAACGTGCTTCTGAACGGTGCCGTCCAAGGTTCCCCTATGCTCCAAGAAGGCCAGCGTCCTATCGTCCTCCTCTTGCATGTAGTAGTCCTTGTGGACGATCTGCGCGTAGACGTGGGTGATTATGTCGATGGTGTCTTGCTGCGCGGCGAGCGTGACCTCGAGGTGGACATTCTCCGGCGCGACGGCGGGCAGTCGCAGGGCCACCAGTGCGTCGAAGAGGTTGTTACCATAGTGGCCGTTGAGGGTGGCGGGCTTCGCAGAGCCTGGGCGCATCGACTGGAGGCTTACGTCAAAGTCGTCCACAAGCTTCTTGACGATGGTGAACTTGTCGAGGAAACCGACGAGGACCTCATCGAACAAGGAGACAAAGCTGTCGTCCAAGCGGCCCCTCGCCCTGGCGGCCTCAAGCAATACTACCTGGAGACGTTCCTCGGTGCCGGGCCGCAGGCCGGCGTCGTGGACCATCTGGCACAGCCGGCTGATGCTCGCGCTCATCGCCTCCATGGGTCTAGCGTAGCTTCTAGTCAACTGATCTTGCAATTCGAGTGATCACTCAGCCCTTGGTTAGCGTGCGTAGGTGCGTAGGATTTCGTACTACTCCTCGGCCCTCTACTGCACCTGCCTTTGGCTGTATGATAGGTGGGCCAGCCACCCCCTGGGGCCACGTGTCATTCACCCAAAGGCAGTTGCCGTAAGTCAATGAAGCTGCGTCGCCCTCCGTGCCGGTGCAGTATAGTCATCTCACCGGACCTCTAGTTGGGGCCAAACGAGAGAAGTTTGATGTTTACTGGTTTATTGGTCCCTTTGCATTTTGCGCCAAGTTTTGACCTTTGATTTAACTAATAAAATGTTAATGCATGTAAACAAAAATGTTGTGTAAGTCACCTTACGAAAACCAAATAATCCCAAAATACTTAGGCACGGTGCATTAACTCCCTCCTTGTTTCTTATTTCGTGACATATCAACCAATGAGAGATGTGGGCCGTGCATGCTTTCAATGACTTGAGACTACCAAACATGACATGCAGTGTTTAGTTCATTGCATGTAATCCTATTAGTACTCTAGTTAGGAGTAGCAAAAAAACATTAAGTTCTCTCGCCGATAGGAATAAAACACCATGTATTTATTTACAGAGGGAGTAGTACATTTTTAGTGACATGCATTACTAGATATTGCTAGTCAAATACTAAAATCCAGATGGATGTGGTAGTACTCCTAAATCCAGACGGTGGTGCTACTAGTACTAGTGGTAGTACTACCAATGTAGTAGTAGGAGTACTAGCACTGTACTACTCGTTGGTCAAATTATTACGTGCTGCTCCTCACAGTGAAGTGACAAGACCCTGCGCCGGAGATGACACCTGAGTATAGGCGCCGTGTTTGGCATACCATAGTCAGCCTCACCGTCTGCAGTCACTATCATCATGGTTGTAGAGCTAGCCTGCTTACAACTAGCCCTATTCGACATAATTTCCTGTGCATAGATGCCCGTGCATTGCACAGAACACCAAGATTGGGGGTGGACGGCTCCGGTAGCGGCCATCGCACCAGATTTTTGCACGGCCTTCTACTCCTAGATGTGGTGGGGAGGAGATGAGGCTGATTGTGAGAGACAAGGAGTTGTTTGTAAATAGGGAATAAGTGCGGGCATATTTTTGCAAAAATGGAGAAGCTTGGTTTGTATGCGTCAGATCTAGATCCGACGGCTATTGGTGAAAGATGGGAGGCACAACATCATCACCAACTCAGGACCTGTTTGATTCGCAGGATTTTGAAAACGTAGGAATAGGACACGGTAATATTACAAGTTTCAAACTAATATTACAAATGTTAGGAGTAATGCTGCACCTACGAAGAGGGAATTACTAGGAAGTTTACGTAAGAACTTTCGTTACTTTAGGTGGATGCAACATTATCGTACAAACTAAAATCCACCGCCTGACAAGTCACTAATGGGCAAATAAGTTTTCGAGTCTCTGGCCACTTGATGTTTCAAAAACAAATTCAGCTTCTGCGGAGAAATGAGCTCCACCGTGTACCCGCACGGGTGTGGCTGGGCACGAAGCGTGAGTACATGCACGGTGCACCTATTCTCTTCTTGTATACGTACACCACCTACGTGGGGTTGTGTGAGAGACATACAAACCTAGAGAGATATAGTGTGTGGGTTCTTGAGAGTTTTTTTGTGGGGGGGTCAATCCAAAAATTTAACATATGCAATGTGTGTGAAATAGAGTCCTGGATATAACATATATATAGAGGGGGCGATCCACAAGAAGAGAGTGGAGGTATCACCGGCTTGAGGTGTCCATAGAATCGAAGGGAGGGATGATGTGTGTGTGTGTGTGCGCACGCGATCGATAAAGAGTGCCATCGAATTTGTGTGTGCCCACGTCAAAGATATAGAGTGGCTGGCCTACTTGAACGTGAGATGGGACATGTGCAGTTTGTCTCTGTGGCATGGATACCTACCTGCAATGCTCGACTATCAGTGTGTGGTGGGGGAAGAGGGAGGCCCAATTAACTATAGAGGTACAATGGTTGGTATATGTGTGGAGGAGGAGAGAGGCCTACCTCATGTATTAAGGAGATCGATCTGCCTCATGTATTAAGGGAGATCGATCGGCATCCATGCATATGTGCAGGAGATGAATAAGGTTGGGAGAGAGACAGAGCTAGAGTGTTGGAGGGGGTGGTAGTGGAGTTGCTTCTAACAAATGGTGGGATAGGCTTGCTAGACAAACGGAGGGCACACCTGCAATATCAATAAGAGAGGAGATGGCTGCTTGTTCTCTATGCACGTGTGTGTGAGAGACGGGTCAGGAGGCATGCACGAATGATGAGGGGGGATGATGTGGCTGTGGTAAGCAGATGTAACTACATAGGAAGATCAATCGCCCTTTGTAAGAGAAAGGAGAGACATAACTTGTGAGGTACGTCGATCGATGGGGGGTAGTTAAAGTCGATCTAGGTATATGTTGGGAGATCGATCGGTATACATGCATGTTTGTGTTAGAAGCAAATGAGGCACGAGGAGAAGGATAGAGAGAGAGAGGGATGCATGTAGGAGGTGGTACGAGAGGCATACTATATCGAGGGAGAGGAGTGTGCGAGTACGAGAACGATGAAAAGAGTGGTGGGAGTGAGGCATGGACGGTGAAAAGAGAAGAGGGGAAGCTTGTGTTTGTGCTAGGCACACCTGGCTAGAGAGGCATATCGATCGATGTGTGCCGTAAATAAGGAGCTGGGGGGGCCTACACACACTGTGGGTGAACGACCTAAAGTGAAAAGACGAATTTGCGCGATGGAGCTAGAGAATGCTGAGGGAGGGTGAGAGGGATGCGGGCGTGTGAATGCACAAGAGAAAGTTAGCGCTAGCTACAAAGATAAGAGGGTTGTGTGGGTGTAAAAGACGAATAGAGATCATATATACTTCATTATAAAAAGCGAATTCGGATATTTGAAGAATTTATCATAGTGTTTCAAACCGACGGATGTGTGAATATATATAACGGTGATACACATGGTGTGGTTATGAACATGGTATACTACATTTAATATATTTTATCTCTACTCTTATAAAAAACGGAGTTGTTGATGATGGTGTCTGCCATCCTGCATTATAGGCCGTCTGATTTATATCTGGCGGATAGCAAGGAAACTATGATGGTTGAAGTTGGCAACAATCATGATTGTAGATTCTTATTGAAATAGAGAAACGAATTCAAATTTAGTTCGAATTGCAGCGGTAGTATAGACATCTGGAATGCACTAAAATGTTGGTATGAGTAGGTTACATGCATTATACAGCAAACGAAAAAATTTAATCGGACATAACATGGATTCATACTCCCTCCTTCCATCTATATAGGACGTAATGAGATTTTTAAGACCGCCTTTGACTATTGACAAGATTAATAGTACATGACATGCACAATGTGAAAATTATATCATTGAAAGAACCTTTCACACACGAATTTAACGGTGTGCTTTGTGTAAGTTGCATGTCATATATCATTGCTCTAATATTTGGTCAAAGTTAGGACCGAAAAACGCATTAGGCCCCATATAGATGGAAGGAGGGAGTAGCTTTGAATAGCATTTGTATAGTAAAACGGGGCTAGACTCTCTTTGTGTGGTGTGAATAGTTTTATTTTTTTCGTTTTCTTTTTGGTTGAGGGAAGTGCGAATTGATTTGGTACGTACAAGTACAATATTACTACACGTTAGGCTTGTCCCTAAAATTCAACCCGCGTCTTGTTATATCCCGAAAATTCAGATATCGTGCTCCCAAAACTGGCGCCTTCACAACCCGCGCCTTGCTATCCCGAAATTACAACGCGTGCGAAAACTCCCTCCAGCTGCCAAATCCCGACACGCGAAATCCCCCTTCTAACCCTGAGCCGAAAGGGCCGCTAGTTCAAATCGGTGGGGGGTACTTTTGTAACACACCCTACATTTTGGACAAGCGCGTTCCTAAGTCATGCTTCACCCCCTCCCATCGCCCCCTTTTCGCCATTCGAAATCCCAGGCCGCCATAACCTCTCCGCTCCAGCCGCGAAACCCCACCCTCCTCCGCCCGCCATGTCACCGCTACCCAGCCGGAGCCTCTTCCCCGACGACGTCGTCCACCGCAACAGCTCAACGTCCCTGAAAGTGCAACTATCCCTAGGTGGTTTTGGTAATTCATAACAACATATAGCTCATTGAGCTAATGCTATTCCAAGATGATTATTTCAGGAAAGCTCAATGATTGGCATGGCATGGATGGTGAAAGTGGAACCCTCAAAATGCTAAGGACAAAGGATTGGCTCAAGCTCAAAAGCTCAAGACTCTTCATTTCATATTTTAGTGATCCAAGATCACATTGTGTCTTTAGGAAAAGCCAATACTATCAAGGAGGGATGAGGTGTTGCTTAATGAGCCTCTTGCTTCATGTGCTTAGTGATATGCTCCAAAACCCTCAACTACTTTCCCATATCCACATATGACCTAAACCCTAAGCCAAACTCGGTCCTACCGATTCTTTCTATCCGGCGCCACCGAGTTTCACTTGTCATTAGCCACTGCCAAACCCTAGCAATTCGGTTCTACCGATAGGGATCTCGGTCTCACCGAGATGGGATTGCAAACTCTCTGTTTCCCTTTCGTAACTTTTCGGTCTCACCGAAAGAGCGAATCGGTCCCACCGAGATTGCAATGTAAATTCAGTGTTTCCTTTTTGTAACTTTTCGGTCTCACCGAAAGAGCAAATCGGTCCCACCGAGTTTGCCTGACCAACTCTCTGGTTAGCTAATTACCAAATTCGGTCTCACCAAGTTTGTGTAACCGGTCTCACCGAGATTACGTTATGCCCAAACCCTAACCATATCGGTCCTACCGAGTTGCATGTCAGTCCCACCGAAAATCTCTAACGGTCACTAGGTTTACATTTTCGGTCTGACCGAGTTTGTTGATTCGGTCCCACCGAGATTGGAAATCTGTGTGTAACGGTTGGATTTTGTGTGGAGGCTATATATACCCCTCCACCTCCTCTTCATTCGTGGAGAGAGCCATCAGAACACATACACAATTCCAACTCATATGTTCTGAGAGAGAACCACCTACTCATGTGTTGAGACCAAGATATTCCATTCCTACCATATGAATCTTGATCTCTAGCCTTCCCCAAGGTGCTTTCCACTCAAATCTTCTTTCCAAAAAATCCAAATCCTATGAGAGAGAGTTGAGTGTTGGGGAGACTATCGTTTGAAGCACAAGAGCAAGGAGTTCATTACCTACACACCATTTGTTACTTCTTGGAGAGTGGTGTCTCCTAGATTGGCTAGGTGTCACTTGGGAGCCTCCGACAAGATTGTGGAGTTGAACCAAGGAGTTTGTAAGGGCAAGGAGATCGCCTACTTCGTGAAGATCTACCGCTAGTGAGGCAAGTCCTTCGTGGGCGATGGCCATGGTGGGATAGACAAGGTTGCTTCTTCGTGGACCCTTTGTGGGTGGTTGCTTCTTCGTGGACCCTTTGTGGGTGGAGCCCTCCGTGGACTCGTGCAACTGTTACCCTTTGTGGGTGGAGCCCTCCGTGGACTTGCACAACCGTTACCCTTCGTGGGTTGAAGTCTCCATCAACGTGGATGTAGGATAGCACCACCTATCCGAACCACGGGAAAAACATCCGTGTCTCCAATTGCATTTGAATTCTCCAAACCCTTCCCTTTACATTCTTGCAAGTTGCATGCCTTACTTTCCGCTGCCAATATACTCTTTGCATGCTTGCTTGAATTGTGTGATGATTGCTTGACTTGTCCTAAAATAGCTAAAATCTGCCAAGAACTAAAATTGGGAAAAGGTTAAGTTTTTATTTGGTCAAGTAGTCTAATCACCCCCCTCTAGACATACTTTCGATCCTACAGTCCCTCGTCCACCTCCCCGGATGAGGATCCGTCGTCCATCTCGCCGTCCCGCCGGTTCAGCCGCCCCGTCCTCCACCTCCAAGGAGCTGCTCCGACGATTGCCTCGTCTATCGCGGCTGCTCCATCCCCACATCGCCGCCTTAACCTGCTCCACCGGAACCGCAACATCCTCACCGACTCCTCGGACGAAGCCGAGGCCTACTCGGCGCCACCAAAGAGGTTGTACACTCATCGCATCGCACCTTCTCCTTAACTCAACCTCCCGGCGCCGACGGTGCTCCATCCCGCACCCCCATGGAGCGGCTACCTTGAAGCCGGCACCACGGGCGACATCTCCACGGCGGCTCTCCCCCAGTGCGAGGCCCCTTCGGCGACGGTGTCCATACCAGCCGGATCTGCTGCTGCTGCTCCGGCTCTCGCTCGATCAATCGCTCGCCCAGCTGCTGCTACTGCTCTCCCCCTCGCTCGTGCTGCTGCTCTGCTTCGATTAAGCCACACTTCGGTCGACTGAATCGACTTTTGGGTCAGTCGATTTGCAGGGGTTGGGGGGCTCGCCGGAGTTAAGGAAGAACCACCTGCAGCGGGGACGGGGGCTCGCCGGAGAGGTACCCCACTATCTATCTTAGGGTTCAGGGTGGGGGCGGGGGGGCTAGAGGGCTGGCCGGGGTGGCGGTGGCGAGTTGTTTCGGGGCGGTGAGGTGGCGCTGGGGCCGGCGGTTCGGCCGGTGGTGGCTGGCGGCTCAGGGGGTGCAGGTTGAAGATGAACTGCAGGCCCTCCCTAAACTACATGTCAAGTGCCTCTCTGCTACCATTGCGTTTAGTTTTGACAGTAGCATTCAGATTCCACAGTAAATTTCAGTTTCGACAGTTAAGTTCAGAGTCAACAGTTTTTACCTCATCTGTTGTAGTCAGGTGGTTTTTGGTGATGTTAATTTTACATCCATTTTACATCATCTATTGGAAATGCTATTAGAATCCCACTTGAGATTGACGATGTCTGTCTTGTGCTGCTTCAGCCTTGACGTCTTACGGCTCACCGGAGCTGCTCCAACGACAGAATGACCCATCACAACAAAGCAGTGCCCTGGACGCCGTCTACAGATTCCTCAGATCTTCCTCCACACCTCCGATAGCCACCTCTGCCTTAACTGCTTCAGCGACCAACCCAATGATGCTGAGGTCGACACGGCTACGGCAAAGAGGTTGTACACTTGTTGCATCACTTATTACTATACATTCACGTCGATCCATTAGGGCTATTTTGGTTCAACGGAAAAACATCGATCCACTGGTTGTTACCATCACTCTAAATTTCTGCATGCTCTCCTTACATAATCTCGCCATATTTTTTCGTATGCATGTCAGATATTGTACACAGTCATGCTGAACATGTAGAGAAAAGAGAAGAGTTTTGCGTGGCAATACAATGTCATGCAGAATCGCTCCATGGTGGGTTCAATGGCAAACCCTCCCCACCCCTCTCCAGATTGTAATCCAGAGGAAGATATCTATTCTGAGGCGGATTCGGACGCCGCTGACCACTCCTATTTACCCCCAAGGTGTTTTCTCTACCTTGGCATGATGATGTTAGTCATATCATGCATATGTTGCCTTGCAGTGCCTACTTTTGACATCATATATATCATCTAGTTAGTTTAGACATGTTCTGTAATGCCACATGTTTAGTTTCTATATCATATATGGGAATTATGCAGTCTCATGTCTTTTAGCCAGCCATAATATATGTGAAATGTGCAATGCCATCCTGTTTAACTAGGCATCATATATTTGAATGATATCTTGCCCATCCTTTTCTTCATTACATTTCCATTTGTCGACAATGTTTGTACATTAAACTACTCTTCCTGTGAATCAGCCATTTGGGTGGGAGATGGAAAAATCTGGAGTGAAAACAAGGCCTTCAGAGTAGACAGTGCTACCTGTCGAAGCAGATATCTTGTTGGGTCCCGATAGCTCCTCAGAGATGGATTCAAAGACAGATGACCAGTCCTATTCCCCCACTGAGGTGTATGCTCTAACTTGGCACGGTTATACTGCTCATATCATGCATACGGTGTCTTGCATTGCATAATTTAGACATCATATACACAATATTCAACACCATGTTCTTAGTTCAGACATCATATCGAATGCCCTCTGTTTAGCATATAAATCACATATGTGAATTAAATGATGCGATCCTGATTACTTAGATAACATGTAGGTGAATTATGTCATGCGATCCTGTTTAGTTATTCATCATATCTTTGAATTATGTTATGCTATGCTATCCAGTTTAGATAGACATCATATATGTGAAATCATGTCATGCTATCTGTTTTAGTTAAACAATATACATGTCAACTATTTCATGCCCTCTTTTTTCCACACTATCTATTGCATATGTCTCTCATACAATGTCTGTACATTCAACTATGTTTCCTGTTTATCAGCCATTTGAATTGGAGCAGGTGATGCCAGTATCTAGCGGACTAAAAACACGGTCTTCAAATAAAACAGTGCTACCTCTTGGTGGAGATAGCACCCTGGTTGTACATGCACAAGAACCAGCCCTACCACACATAACCCAAACTCTCGCAAATTGTACCCCTACTATGATGGACAGAGAACCAGCTTCACCCAATCTAACCCCAACCCCAGCCGATAGTAACCCAGTTCCTGTTGACACAGCACCATCTCCACCACAGAGCTCCCAAACAAGAGCAGTTAGTAAGGCAGCTCCAGTGCCCAAAGGGCCAGTACTATCACGGCGAACCCCAACTCCACCAGTTAGTACACCTATTCCTGTGGAGGAAGCACAACCAGCTAGTCGTAGTTTAGCATCTATCGCATTTGATGTTGTTAAATCGTATGTGCGTATCTTCCCATCTTGGAAATATTATACTGAAGATGAAGGAAAATGCCAGTTGCAGGTGTTTGTCCAGGAGTTATGTGTAAGTAATGTTATTCATGGCAATTACTTTGCTTCGTCCCATAGAACCTACCTCCATGATGGTTATAATACAGCAAATTTTCCCATTTTTCTCTATAGAGAAGGACCGATTTGGAAACTCGGGATGAGGTAACCTGTGCTAGTACCTCTGCTATCTTCAAGAATGCTTCGTGGCAGTATCGGAATTACCTGAAGAAAACGTACTTCACCGACAAAGAAACTCATCAAATTCCCTTACGTTCTCCTGAGACACATTTACTGGATGATGACTGGGAACGCCTTGTTCCGTACTGGTCCCGAACCAAGAATGTGGTAAGGTCTATGAGGTCATTTTCTATTTTAAGTATTATATTCTTGCGTCTTACTGTACTCTGTTCATGTAGAACAAGTGCCTAAACCTGAAGAACAACTGTTCTAATTTAAGATTCCATTGCTACCATAGGACATATATATATATATATATTTGTTTGATGCTTTTATTATGTACTAGTACTTGGCAATAGAAAACTTGGTAGTTTAATCCTGTCCACCTTACTAATGAACTGGTTCACCGAAATGAGTTTCATATACTAGTACATGCTAAACTTGTTATGTGTCTGCTTGTTTCTTCTTTTAGAATGCTGACAAAATATTGGGGAAGAGTGCCTTATTAAGCAACGGTAAAGGAAGTAATGCAGATAAGGTTCAGGATAGTGACACATCCTGTCTTTGTTTAGTGTTGGAGTTACTGGCCACTACCGCTTGCAGAAGCTATTCAAACTCACTGTCTGAATCAGTTCGGTTTCTTGAGTCTCAACTACAAGCTGAAACACATCGATCAGCTGTGCTGCGACAAGAAGCGGAAGGACTGCGGAAGTCCCTGGAGCATTCGGATGCATACTTTCTGGTGCAACAGCAAGCGTTGGAGGATTTTAGCGCCAAACAGGACAAAGCTAATCAGCTTGCTAAGCTTATTGCCAGCATGGTGGATACCCAGGATAACGTTTCTTGAGCTCTTCTGAAGTTGTTTCAGTTATGCTCTTGTTTTGCTGCCGCGTTTATTTGCACTGGTGATTTGACGGCCAGTGTATATGATATGCTGCTTTGTTCCCTATATTTGCACTGGTGGCGAACTTTGATGCCCAGTGGATGTAATATGTGTAATAGCCGTGATAGCCTAGCGTTAGTTGCTTGCTTATTTATTTCCTTGTTGTCTTGTTTATTTGTTTGCTTGTAGTCATTGCAGTTCTTTTTCCGCGGTTAACTAGTGGCTGCAATAACCTATTTTTTAAAACTAGGCCACAATAACCATGGGCTAATATTTACTGTAGTGACACTGGGCCTCCTACGGGCCATAGAAACAGTGGGCCTTCTACGGGCCGTAGAAACAGTAGGCCTTCTACGGGCCATAGAAACAATGGGCCTTCTACGGGACGTATCATCAATGGGCCTTATACGGGTCGTATGATCGATTGGCCAAACATGCGCCAATAACAGGATGCATTATGGCTGTAAACGGGCTAGAGTTGGAATCGTCCGTTCATGGGCCGACCGTAACGGGCCATCATTAATAGGCCGTATTTGATGACGCTATGAAAACGGCTCAACGTATTAACGGACCACAAACGGGCCGACTGTAACCACGGGCTGAATTTGGCCCACAAGCAGAAAATGACAGTAACGGGCCATAAGTAAATGAATGCTAGAAATGAGCCCAAGAATAAATGGGCTCTGAGAAGGCCGAAAGATAACATGGGCTGGAAACGGCCCAACGGAATAACAGGCCGTTAATGGGTATAAAGTGATACACTGTTCATTATGGGCGAGTTTCACCACGGGCCGTTAATGGGTGTAAAGTGATACACTGTTCATTACGGGCCAGTTTCACCACGGGCCGTTAATAGGCCAAGAGTTACATAGGGCCTCATATGGGCCGAAAGACGTCATGGGCCATACATGGGCCAGAAGTGAAAACGGGCTGGAATCATATTGGATGGCCCAGATGACGCTACTGGGCCTAATTCGGATAGGGCATAACGGGCCTTGGGTTAGCGGGCTGTAAATGGGCTATATGCGAATAGGCCGTTAACAGGCTTTCCATGGGCTGGCCCGCCACCTTTTGACCAAGTCAAATGGGCCGGCCTTTTCACAGGAATGGGCCTCTGTTGGGTCGTGTCACGTGTCGACGTATCATAGGCGCCTATCTGACCCACTGATGAGCTGACACGTGTTTTGTGCGGCCAATAAGAATTTTACACGTGGAAATTTCCCATTGGTCGGGGCTGTTAACGGGTTATCAGATCCAAAACCCGACCCGATAGCTTAACGGCGTTCCATTACAGTGGATGCCACGTGTCGGTCACCCTTGACGAAAGCACTTCTGTGACGCGCGATTTATCGTCATGGAAGTGGACACTTCCGTGATGATAATTTTGGTAATGTCATGGAACAGTTCTACGACAGCACAGGTATGACTATCTTGATTCTGTCATAAATTTGTCATGGATGTACATGCATGACAAAAAACGCGACCTACTGTGACAAACACGTATCATCACGGAAGTGTATTTTTTTGTAGTGTGAAGAAGGCTTTAAAGGCGAATGGGCAGGATGGGACGCTGAAAAAGCAGCTTTGCTAAAACGGGTGGAGGACGTTGAAACAACCCTTAATCCAGTAGCAGAAGAACTGGCTGGCTTGAAGCGGGAAATCAATGCCATGACCAGTGTTGTGTTTGGTAAGTCCCCTTAGTTAAGCTACTAACATGTATTATCCCATAAACTGTTGGTTTACCGATATGCATGATGATGCAGGATCTCGCATTACCCCTCTAGGCTCTGATATGCAGAAGAAATTGAAGGCTGCCTATACTCTTATAGAGCAGTTATATACCGGCGCACAACGGATCATTTGTACTGCTGCTCATAATAAACCACCCCAACCTTGATCAAGGAAACACTTGAGAAGCTATCCATGCTGCCTGCCCGACTTGAGGAGTTAAAAAGATCAGCTGCAAGGGCAGGTGCTCTGACTGCATTAATCCGGGCTAAATCTTGGATACCGATCTTGACTCGGCTGATGTAGGAAGAAGCTATCCGAGCATAAAGGAGGACAGGTCAGATTTTGACAATGATGATCTCCGAGCTTTGACGAAGGAAATGCACCCCTTAGCAAGCAAATTGGCTGAAGAAACAGATCTTTCTCATTACCAGGCGGTTTATGATGCTGACAACAAACGGGCTAATGCGCCAACCCATGATGTGGAGAATCTTATCCCACCAATCCGTAAGCATACCTACGCTCCCGATGTTGACCCCTCCACCCTTATAAGCGGCGAAGTTGTATTCAAGGCCTTAACTAGAATCGACTGGACAACCATTGATTTCCAGCCGCTGGGTGGAGAGGAGGAGGATGAACCGGTGCAGGATGATCCACAGCCATCAAGCTAGCCTGGCGAAGAGTCATGATCCGGAGGCCGGCTTAATATTCTGCATACTGCAATACTTGCTGAAAATAATTATCCTTTTGGGCATCAAAACGCCTTGTAATGGCTAGTTTAAATACTTGGTCTGCTATGCCATCGCGCATATTCACTTTGCATGATACTGTTAATCCGCCATGATTATGCTATGTCTGCTCATGATCTTTAGCAGCTTTATTCAACCTGTTTCTGCATATAACAAGTTTAAAGTGTCCTGGCGGTGTATCGTTGGACGGGTCATATAATCGAGCTGTATTTAAGAATAATCAAATATGAAATATATCATACCTGTGACATGGAATCACATCGTTGGTTTACCAACTTTTTGTAATAAGGGTGATGACCCAAATCTTTGAATACTGATAACTCCTCTCTGTTTTGCCGGTTTATAGTAAAGCCGTGCCGGGTTATAATAAACACCGGATTATTCGTATATCATACTGGCGATTTGTAGTCAAATCCAGACCAGGTCAATCGTCACCGGATTATAGTTGAGTGTATACTGATGACTTATAATCGACAGCAAAAATGGGTCAATAGATACCGGCAATATTTTCAGTTTGCTCGACCGACTTATAGTCAACAGCCAGTCCGAGTCAATAAACACTGGATTAGTATAAAACGCCTCAAAAGAAATATCAGAAATATCTCAGAAGAAAATGTGCAAAAACTGCGAGGCTTTTCATGGGCTACCAGGCCACTGAGTTAAACCATTTTACAAAGCCTTATAAGATGGACCTCACATCAACCAATCGTTATTTTAACTATGACAAGTTCAGGGTCTTTATAAGATTGACTTGTCAACTTCAACATAAGCCGCCACACGGGGTGAGTCATGACGGATGTCACTAGGGAGAACTGCCTCTACTCCGTAAACCATGAAAAAAGGTGTATAACCCGTAGATCTGTTGGGCGTGGTATTGATGCTCCATAACACAGAAGGTAACTCCTCCACCCAACAACCTGGCGTCCGCTGTAAAGAAACCATAAGCCGGGGCCTGATGCCTCGCAAGATCTCTTGATTGGCCCTCTCCGCTTGACCATTAGATTGGGGGTGAGCCACTGATGACACATCAAGCCGGATGTGCTCACGTTGACAAAATTCTTTCATAGCACCCTTGGATAGATTAGTACCATTATAAGTTATGATGCTGTGTGGAAAATCAAACCGGAAAATCACCTTCTTGATGAATAGAACCGTTGTGGCTGCATCACACTTACTGACTGGCTCTATCTCCACCCACTTAGTGAACTTATCAACCACCACCAGAAGGTGGGTCTTCTTATCCTTGGATCTCTTAAAGGGCCCAACCATATCCAGCCCCCAAGTTGCAAACGGCCAAGTGATTGGAATCATCCTCAATTCCTGAGCCAGAACATGAGCTCGACGTGAAAACTTCTGACAACCATCACACCTTTTTACCAAATCATCAGCATCAGCATGATCCGTCGGCCAATAGAAACCGTGACGAAAGGCCTTAGCTACCAGGGACTTTGAAACGGCATGGTGAACACAATCTCCTTCGTGGATGTCACGCAAAATCTCACAGCCTTCTTCAGGAGATACGCAACACTGAAACGCCCCTGTTACGCTGCAATGATGCAATTCTCCATTGATAATGGTCATTGACTTGGATCGTCGGATTATCTGCCTGGCCAAAGTTTCATCCTTCGGTAACTCGCCCCGGTTCATATATGCCAAATATGGGACTGTCCAATCTGGGATAACGTGAAGAGCTGCCACCAACTGAGCCTCCGGATCAGGAACAACCAAATCCTCCTCTGTAGGTAGCTTGACCGACGGGTTATGCAAAACATCCAGAAAAACATTAGGTGGCACCGGTTTACACTGGGAACCCAAACAGCTCAAAGCATCCGCCGCTTCGTTATTTCGCCGGTCCACATGATCAACCTGATAACCTTTGAAGTGACCAGCAACAATATCCACCTCTCGACGATATGCTGCCATGAGTGGGTCTTTGGAATCCCAAGTACCAGACACTTGTTGAGCCACCAGGTCCGAGTCACCAAAGCACTTAACCCGGCTTAAATTCATCTCCTTAGCCATTCGAAGACCGTGAAGTAAGGCCTCATATTCAGTTGCATTGTTAGTGCAAGGGAACATTAAACAGAGAACATAACAAAACTTATCACCTTGTGGGGAAGTTAACACGACTCCAGCCCCCGAGCCCTCCAATTGCCTGGACCCATCAAAATGAATAGTCCAATAAGTGTTATCTGGCTTTTCTTTCGGCGCGTGTAATTCTATCCAGTCATTGATGAAATCCACAAGCGCTTGGGACTTGATTGTCGTGCGAGGCATATACTTTAATCCATGAGGTCCAAGCTCAATGGCCCATTTGGCAACCCGGCCAGTTGCTTCCCTATTCTGGATTATATCTCCCAAAGGGGCAGAACTGACCATAGTGATGGGATGACCTTGAAAATACTGCTTGAGCTTCCGGCTTTCCATAAAAACTCCATACACCAGCTTCTGCCAATGTGGGTACCTCTGCTTAGACTCAATAAGTACCTCACTAATATAATAAACCGGTCGTTGAACTGGATACTCCTTTCTAGCTTCTTTACGTTCTACCACAATGGCCACACTGACAGCCCGGGCATTGGCTGCCACATATAATAACAGCGGCCCTTTATCAACCGGAGCAGCAAAGACAGGTGGCTCAGCTAACTATTTCTTCAAGTCCTCAAACGCTGCATTAGCAGCATCACTCCAGACAAAATTATCTGTCTTTTTCATCATCTGATATAGGGGGATAGCTTTCTCTCCCAACCGCCTGATAAACCGGCTCAACATCGCAATACGACCCGCCAGACACTAAACATCATTAATACACACCGGTTTAGCCAGAGACGTAATAGCTTTGATCTTTTCTGGATTAGCTTCAATGCCCCTGTTAGACACCAGAAAACCCAAGAGTTTGCCTGTCGGTACACCAAAAACACACTTGGCCAGGTTAAGCATCATCTTCTAGACCCGGAGATTATCAAAAGTTTCCTTCAAATCATCTATTAATGTCTCCTCCTTTCTGGACTTCACCACAATATCATCCACACAAGCATGAACATTATGCCCAATCTGATTATGAAGACAATTCTGCACACAACGCTGATAAGTCGCCTGGGCACTCTTAAGCACAAAGGGCATAGATACATAGCAGAAGGCTCCAAAGGGAGTTATAAAAGTTGCCTTCTCCTGGTCCTTAACTGCCATTTTGATCTGATGATAACCAGAATAAGCATCCAAAAAACTCAAACGCTCACAACCCGCCATAGCATCAATAATTTGATCAATACGAGGGAGAGCAAAGGGATCAGCTGGACAAGCTTTGTTCAAATCTGTGTAATCCACACACATATGCCAAGTGTCGTTCTTCTTAAGTACTAGCACCGGGTTAGCCAACCACTCAGGATGAAATACTTCAATGATAAACCCAACTGCCAAGAGCTTGGCTACCTCCTCACCAATGGCCTTGCGCCTTTCTTCATTGAAACGGCGGAGAAACTGCTTGACCGGTTTAAACTTGGGATCGATATTAAGAGTGTGCTCAGCGAGTTCCCTCGGTACACTTGGCATGTCAGAAGGTTTCCATGCAAAGATGTCCCGGTTCTCACGGATGAACTCGATGAGCGCGCTTTCCTATTTCGGATCCAGGTTAGCGCTAATGCTAAACTGCTTGGATAAATCGCCAGGAACAAAGTCAACCAGCTTAGTCTCATCAGCCGATTTAAACTTCAAGGACGGATCATGCTCTGTAGTTGGCTTTTTCAAAAAAGTCATATCTGCCGGATCAACATTGTCCTTGTAGAACTTCAACTCCTCTGTTGCACAAACCGACTTAGCATAGGCCGCATCACTTTCTTCACATTCCAAAGCAATCTTACGGCTCCCATGTACCGTGATGGTCCCCTTATGACCCGGCATCTTGAGTTGCAGATAAACATAACAGGGCCTTGCCATGAAACTTAGCATAAGCCGGTCATCCAAACAGGGCATGATATGGGCTCTTGATTTTCACCACTTCAAAAGCCAATGTCTCTGATCTTGAATCATGATCATCTCCAAAAGCAACCTCCAGAGCTATCTTACCAACTGCATACGCCGATTTACCAGGTACCACACCATGGAAAACTTTGTTCGACAGTTTAAGATTTTTATCCGTCAACCCCATGCGATGGAAGGTTTCATAATAAAGGATATTGATACTGCTCCCTCCATCCATGAGCACCTTGGTGAACTTATATCCTCCAACCTGAGGCGCCACCACCAACGCCCGATGACCCGAATTATCAACCCGGGGCGGGTGATCCTCTCGACTCCACACAATAGGCTGTTCAGACCAGCACAAGTAACGGGGCACTGCCGGTTCAACAGAGTTTACTGCCCTCTTATGAAGCTTCTGATCGCGCCTGCACAGGCTAGTGGTGAAAACATGATATCTCCCACTATTCAACTGCTTCGGGTTGCTCTGATAACCCGATTGTTGTTGCCGTTGACTCCCCTGAGAGTGTTGTTGGCTATAACCCTCTTGGTTGCCATGATTTCCTTGATTTCCTTGAAGTCCTGAACCAGAACTGCCTCCACCGTAACCCGGCCCATGAGAACCGGGTCCCAAACCGCCGCCCGGTCCATGACCATCTTGGAAAAGATTTGAGTTTTTGAACTCCCTCATAATAAAGCAATCCTTCCAGAGGTGCGTAGCTGGCCTTTCTTGCATCCCGTGTCTTGGGCAAAGCTGATTTAACAGGTACTCAAGATTAATACCTGATCCTCCACTCCGTGGGGGCGGTTTACCCTTACGACGCTGACCGTTATTCTGCGTGTTGGTGTTAATCACAAAATCCAAACTACTGTCCATTTTACGCGTACCGTTGTTTCCATGGCCCGCTAGGTTATGTTGTTGCCCTTCAGTGTTGCTACTCTTTTTTCCCTTCCCCTGCTTTTCATCGTCAGACTCGGGATCCTTGGTACTATCAGAGTCGGCATACTTAACCAGAGTTGCCATAAGTGTCCCCATGTCACCGCAGTGACGCTTGAGTCGTCCTAACTTCAGCTTCAGAGGCATGAACCGGCAATTGCCTTCCAATGTCAAAACTGTTGTATCAGCATTGATGCGGTCTGATGAATGCAGAATCGCTGAGACCCGACGCACCCAGTGGGTTATTGATTCACCTTCTTCTTGGACACAGGCAGCTAAGTCCACAATTGACATGAGCTGCTTGCATGTATCCTTGAAATTCTGGATAAACCGGGCCTTTAACTCGGCCCAGGATCCAATGGGGTTAGCTGGTAAAATTTTTAGCCAAGTACGAGCTGTTCCTTCCAACATCATAGTGAAGTATTTAGCACATGCCGCGTCATCTACATCCAGCATCTCCATCGCCATCTCATAGCTCTCAACCCATGACTCGGGGGGTAAATCGGTAGTGTAATTGGGCACCTTACGAGGACCTTTGAAATCCTTGGGCAGTCGCACATTACGTAAAGTCGGGGTGAGACACGGCACCCCCCAAGAGTTGAAAGCAACACTTGGTTCCATCGAAGTAGTTGGACGGACCGGAGTAAGCTGACGGGCCGCATGTTGCGCTGCTAACTCGGCTTCTCGTCATGCTCTACCGTGATCCACCACGTCCTGAGCATTAGCACCGCCGCCCGCCGGGTTATGCCCTCGAGGCGGATTACGGTTCCGCGCACTGCTTGACATAGCCGGTTCATCAATATGCCTACTCCAACTCTGGCTTGGGCGGGGGGGAGGGGAATGAATCCTCTTGCGACTGTACGAATAAGCCAACTCCTGAGTTAAAGCTGTCTGAAGAAGTTCCCTGGCTCATCATGTCTCAATCGATACAGGGGACTCGCCTTCGACCGGGAGGGCCGCTAATCGTGAAGCGGCGGCCACTATGTTATCCAAGGGGTTGGAGTAATGACCCAGAGGCGTTGACACGTGATGCGGCTGGGTATTCAGACGAGGCGGGTCCATTGTGCACGGCTGAACCCCCCCCCCCCCCCCGTTCCAGGTGTTTCTACCCGGTTTACCACTGGCCGGTTACTGGTTCCTGCCCCTGGTGTATTAAAGAGATTCATTGGCTCATAAACCGGAGGCAGGTGGGACCGGTACCTTCTCCTTATTACATCATTTGATGCGTTCTGATCCAACAGAAGCCGATAAACCTGTGCATCCAACTCGGCCCGCTTCGCAGCCATCCTGGTGTTCTCGGCTGCCAAGTCTGCTTTGGCTTGAGCTATCTGATCCTTCACCTTCGCGACTTCTGCGTTATGCTGATCCTGATTCGCCGGGTTAACTTTAGCTGCCATCAGTGTTGCCAAAGCATCGAATAAATCAGACAAAAACTGAGCCGGTGGTTGCGCAGGGCCTCCTGCCCCAGCTGTTGTTGTTGTTGCTGAACCGGAGATCATTGCTGCTGCGGTTGAAGAATGTTGCGTTGACAGCGTACTGGCCATGAAGATCGCAACTCGGCTCGGTGGATCGAAGGGGTTCGGAATACTGTCGCCATCGAAACTGCCCCAAACCGGCCATCTTGCAGTTGATACAATGACTCAGTCTCTCCGGTGGACGGCTCGTCATCACAATAGACAACGGTTTCACCACCAGATGCCGGTCTATCCTCAGACCCCGCTCCGTGGATGACTCCCACGAAGGCACACTTCATGGCAGGCTGAACCCGGGC
Organism: Triticum urartu; assembly: GCF_056163025.1. NCBI lineage: Eukaryota > Viridiplantae > Streptophyta > Magnoliopsida > Poales > Poaceae > Triticum > Triticum urartu. The sequence continues at coordinate 513,754,434 of NC_141874.1, forward strand.
GGATCTCGCACGCTGAGCCGTTTCGACGATGTCGGTGCAGATGTCCGGCTCAGGGCCCGGTTCACTGATCTTGCCAATGAAAACATGAATACCGCCGAAGGGGGCCCGATATCCATACTCAATTGAACCGGCCTCGGGGCCCCAGCCTGCATCGTCGATGTAGAGCTTGCCGCGACGACTCTTGGTCATCCGGCCCACAACGTATCCCTTGAGCCCTTTGAAGCTTCCCTCTAAGAACTTGAAACCATTGTGCGATAGCCCCACGGTGGGCGCCAACTGTCGTGGAATTGTCACTGCAGATGTCCGAGTGTGAGGACTTGGTCATGGAGCCATCGCAACGTAGTTAGCTTAAAGGGGTTAAAGCGGATAAAGGACGCAAGGAGTTTATACTGGTTCAGCCCCTTGCGGTGAAGGTAAAAGCCTACTCCAGTTGTGATGGGAATTCTAGGGTTTCGATGACCAGGGAGCGAATTGTTGGGGAACGTAGCATAAATTCAAAATTTTCCTACGTGTCACCAAGATCTATCTATGGAGAAACCAGCAACGAGGGGAGGGAGAGTGCATCTACATACCATTGTAGATTGCTAAGCGGAAGCGTTCAAGAGAATGGGGTTGATGGAGTCGTACTCGTCGTGATCCAAATCACCGATGATCCTAGTGCCGAACGGACGGCACCTCCGCGTTCAACACACGTACAGCCCGACGATGTCTCCCACGCCTTGATCCAGCAAGGAGAGAGGGAGAGGTTGAGGAAGACTCCATCCAGCAGCAGCACAACGGCGTGGTGGTGGTGGAGGAGTGTGGCAATCCTGCAGGGCTTCGCCAAGCACCACGGGATATGAGGAGAAAGAGAGGGAGGGCTGCACCAACGAGAGAGATCAAATCGCGTGTATTGTGCAGCCCCTAGGCCTCATATATATAGGGGAAGGGGAGGAGGGTGCGCCCCCTCCAGGGTTCCCACCCCTAGAGGGGCGGCAGCCCTAGATGGGTCTTGGGGTGGCGGCCAAGAGGAGGAGAGGGGGGGCGCCCCCTAGGGTGGGCCTTAGGGCCCATCTAAGCCTAGGGTTTCCCCTTCTCCTCCTTTGCTGCACCTTGGGCCTTGTGGGAGGCGCACCAGCCCACTCAGGGGCTGGTCCCTCACCACTCTTGGCCCACGCAAGCCTCCGGGACTGGTGGCCCCACTTGGTGGACCCCCGGGACCCTCCCGGTGGTCCCGGTACGTTACCGATAAACCCCGAAACTTTTCCGGTGACCAAAACAGGAGTTCCCATATATAAATCTTTACCTCCGGACCATTCCGGAACTCCTCGTGACGTCCGGGATCTCATCCGGGACTCCGAACAACATTCGGTAACCACATACAAACTTCCTTTATAACCCTAGCGTCATCGAACCTTAAGTGTGTAGACCCTACGGGTTCGGGAGACATGCAGACATGACCGAGACGTTCTCCGGTCAATAACCAACAGCGGGATCTCGATACCCATGTTGGCTCCCACATGTTCCACGATGATCTCATCGGATGAACCACGATGTCAAGGACTTAATCAATCCCGTATACAATTCCCTTTGTCTAGCGGTACGATACTTGCCCGAGATTCGATCGTCGGTATCCCGATACCTTGTTCAATCTCGTTACCGGCAAGTCTCTTTACTCGTTCCGTAACACATCATCCCGTGATCAACTCCTTGATCACATTGTGCACATTATGATGATGTCCTACCGAGTGGGCCCAGAGATACCTCTCCGTTTACACGGAGTGACAAATCCCAGTCTCGATTCGTGCCAACCCAACAGACACTTTCGGAGATACCCGTAGTGCACCTTTATAGTCACCCAGTTACGTTGTGACGTTTGGTACACCCAAAGCACTCCTACGGTATCCGGGAGTTGCACAATCTCATGGTCTACGGAAATGATACTTGACATTAGAAAAGCTTTAGCATACGAACTACATGATCTTGTGCTAGGCTTAGGATTGGGTCTTGTCCATCACATCATTCTCCTAATGATGTGATCCCGTTATCAATGACATCCAATGTCCATGGTCAGGAAACCATAACCATCTATTGATAAATGAGCTAGTCAACTAGAGGCTTACTAGGGACATGGTGTTGTCTATGTATCCACACATGTATCTGAGTTTCCTATCAATACAATTCTAGCATGGATAATAAACGATTATCATGAACAAGGAAATATAATAATAACTAATTTATTATTGCCTCTAGGGCATATTTCCAACAGTCTCCCACTTGCACTAGAGTCAATAATCTATTTCACATAGTCATGTGATTAACACTCACAGGTCACATCGCCATGTGACCAACATCCAAAGAGTTTACTAGTGTCACTAAACTAGTTCATATCATCATGTGATTAAGACTCAATGAGTTCTGGGTTTGATCATGTTTTGCTTGTGAGAGAGGTTTTAGTCAACGGGTCTGAATCTTTCAGATCCGTGTGTGCTTTACAAATCTCTTTATCATCTCCTAGATGCAGCTACCACGTTCTATTTGGAGCTATTCCAAATAACTGTTCTACTATACGAATCCAGTTTACTACTTATAATAATCTGGATTAGTGTCAAAGTTTGCATCGGCGTAACCCTTTACGACGAACTCTTTTACCACCTCCATAATCGAGAAAATTCCTTAGTCCACTAGTTACTAAGGATAACTTTGACCGCTGTCCTGTGATCCATTCTTGGATCACTCTTGTACCCCTTGACTGGCTCATGGCAAGGCACACTTTAGGTGCGGTACACATCATAGCATACTGTAGAGCCTATGTCTTAAGCATAGGGGACGACCTTCGTCCTTTCTCTCTATTCTGCCATGGTCGAGCTTTAAGTCTTAACTTCATACCTTACAACTCAGGCAAGAACTCCTTCTTTGACTGATCCATCTTGAACACCTTCAAGATCATGTCAAGGAATGTGCTCATTTGAGAGTACCATTAAGCGTTTTGATCTATCCTTATAGATCTTGATGCTCAATGTTCAAATAGCTTAATCCAGGCTTTCATTGAAAAATCACTTTCAAATAACCCTATATGCTTTCCAGAAATTCTACGTCATTTCTGATCCACAATATGTCAACAACATATACTTATCAGAAATTCTATAGTGCTCCCACTCACTTCTTTGGAAATACAAGTTTCTCATAAACTTTGTATACACCCAAAACTTTGATTATCTCATCAAAGCGTACATTCCAACTCCGAGATGCTTACTCCAGTCCTTAGAAGGATCGCTGGAGCTTTGCATACTTATTAGCATCTTTCAGGATTAACAAAAACCTTCCGGTTGTATCACATACAACCTTTCCTCAAGAAAATCGTCGAGGAAACAATGTTTTGACATCCTATCTGCAAGATTTCATAAATAATGCAGTAATCGCTAATATAATTCCAACAGACTCTTAGCATCGCTACGAGTGAGGAAGTCTCACCGTAGTCAACTCCTTGAACTTGTCGGAAACTTCTTAACGACAAGTCGAGCTTTCTTAATGGTGATACTTACCATCATTGTCCGTCTTCCTTTTAAAATCCATCTGCACTCAACAGCCTTACGACCATCGAGCTGTTCTGCCAAAGTCTACACTTTGTTTTCATACATGGATCCTCTCTCGGATTTTATGGCCTCGAGCCATTTATCGGAATCCGGGCCCACCATCGCTTCTCCATAGCTCGTAGGTTCATTGTTGTCTAGCAACATGACTTCCAAGACAGGATTATGTACCACTCTGAAGTAGTACGCATCCTTGTCATCCCACGAGGTTTGGTAGTGACTTGATCTGAAGTTTCATGATCACTATCATAAGCTTCCACTTCAATTGGTGTAGGTGCCACAGGAACAACTTCCTGTGCCCTGCCACCCACTAGTTGAAGAGACGGTTCAATAACCTCATCAAGTCTCCACCACCCTCCCGCTCAATTCTTTCGAGAGAAACTTTTCCTCGAGAAAGGACCAGATTCTAGAAACAATACCTTATTGCTTTCGAATCTGAGACAGGAGGTATACCCAACTGTTTTGGGTGTCCTATGAAGATGCATTTATCCGCTTTAGGTTCGAGCTTATCAGCCTGAAACTTTTTCACATAAGCGTCGCAGCCCCAAACTTCTAAGAAATGACAGCTTAGGTTTCTCTAAACCATAGTTCATATGGTGTCATCTCATCGGAATTACGTGGTGCCCTATTTAAAGTGAATGTGGTTGTCTCTAATGCCTAACCCATAAACTATCGTGGTAATTCGATAAGAGACATCATGGTATGCATCATATCCAATAGGGTGCAGTTATGATGTTCGGACACACCATCACACTATGGTGTTCCAGGCTGTATTAGTTGTGAAACAATTTCCACAATGTCTTAATTCTGTGCCAAACTCGTAATTCAGATATTCATCTCTATGATCATATCATAGATATTTTATCCTCTTGTCACGATGATCTTTCAACTTCACCCTGAAATTACTTGAACCTTTCAATAATTCAGACTCGTGATTCATCAAGTAAATGTACTCAACATCTACTCAAATCATCTGTGAAGTAAGAACATAACGATATCTACTACATGCCTCAGCACTCATTGGACTGCACACATCAAAATGTATTACTTCCAACAAGTTGCTTTCTAGTTCCATTTTACTGAAAACGAGGCTTTCAGTCATCTTGCCCATGTGGTATGATTTGCATGTCTCAAGTGGTTCAAAATCAAGTGAGTCCAAACGGTCCATTTGCATGGAGTTTCTTCATGCATATACACCAATAGACATGGTTTGCATGCCTCAAACTTTTCAAAAACGAGTGAGCCCAAAGATCCATCAACATGGAGCTTCTTCATGCGTTTTATACCGATATGACTTACGTGGCAGTGCCACAAGTAGGTGGTACTATCATTACTATCTTTTGGCATGAACATGTGTATCACTACGATCGAGATTCAATAAACCATTCATTTTAGGTGCAAGACCATTGAAGGTATTATTCAAATAAACAGAGTAACCGTTATTCTCCTTAAATGAATAGCCATATTGCGATAGACATAATTCAATCATGTCTATGCTCAACGCAAACACCAATCTCGATGGTAGAGGGAGCGTGCGATGCTTGATCATATCAACCCTGGAAACACTTCCAACACATATCGTCAGCTCACCTTTAGCTAGTCTCCGTTTCTTCCGTAGCTTTTATTTCGAGTTACTAACACTTAGCAACCAAACCGGTATCTAATACCCTGGTGCTACTAGGAGTACTAGTAAAGTACACATCAACACAATGTATATCCAATATACTTCTATCGACCTTGCCAGCCTTCTTATCTACCAAGTATCTAGGGTAATTCTGCTCCAGTGGCTGTTCCCCTTATTACAGAAGCACTTAGTCTCGGGTTTGGGTTCAACCTTGGGTTTCTTCACTAGAGCAGCAACTGAATTGCCGTTTCATGAAGTATCCCTTTGTTCCCTTGCCCTTCTTGAAACTAGTGGTTTCACCAACCATCAACAATTGATGCTCCTTCTTGATTTCTACTTTCGCGGTGTCAAACATCGCGAATATCTCAAGGATCATCATATATGTCCCTGATATATTATAGTTCATCACGAAGCTCAAGCAGCTTGGTGGTAATGACTTCGGAGAAACATCACTATCTCATCTGGAAGATCAACTCCCACTCGATTCAAGCGATTGTTGTACTCAGACAATCTGAGCACAAGCACAACAATTGAGCTTTTCTCCTTAGTTTGTAGGCTAAGAAAATCATCGGAGGTCTTATACCTCTTGACGTGGGCACGAGCCTGAAATCCAATTTCAGCCCTCGAAACATCTCATATGTTTCGCGACGTTTCAAAACGTCTTCGGTGCCTCAACTCTAAACCGTTTAACTGAACTATCACGTAGTTATCAAAATGTGTATGTCAGATGTTCGCAACATCCACAGACAACGTTCGAGGTTCAGCACACTGAGCGGTGCATTAAGGACATAAGCCTTCTATGAAGCAATGAGGACAATCCTAAGTTTACGGACCTAGTCCGCATAATTGCTACTATCAACTTTCAACTAAATTTTCTCTAGGAACATATCTAAACAGTAGAACTGAAGCGCGAGCTACGACATAATTTGCGAAGACCTTTTGACTATGTTCAGGATAATTAAGTTCATCTTATGAACTCCCACTCAGATAGACATCCCTCTAGTCATCTAAGTGATTACATGATCCGAGTCAACTAGGCCGTGTCCGATCATCACGTGAGACGGACTAGTCATCATCGGTGAACATCTTCATGTTGATCGTATCTACCATACGACTCATGCTCGACCTTTCGGTCTCTTGTGTTCCGAGGCCATGTCTGTACACATGCTAGGCTCGTCAAGTCAACCTAAGTGTTTCGCGTGTGTAAATCTGGCTTACACCCGTTGTATGTGAACGTAAGAATCTATCACACCCGATCATCACGTGGTGCTTCGAAACGACGAACTTTCGCAACGGTGCACAGTTAGGGGGAACACCTTCTTGAAATTTTAGTGAGGGATCATCTTATTTACTACCGTCGTTCTAAGTAAACAAGATGTATAAACATGATAAACATCACATGCAATCAAATAATAGTGACATGATATGGCCAATATCATATAGCTCCTTTGATCTCCGTCTTGGGGCTCCATGATCATCTTGTCACCGGCATGACACCATGATCTCCATCATCATGATCTCTATCATCGTGTCTTCATGAAGTTGTCTCGTAAACTATTACTTCTACTACTATAGCTAACGGTTAGCAATAAAGCAAAGTAATTACATGACATTTATGTTGACATGCAGGTCATAAATAAATAAAGACAACTCCTATGGCTCCTGCCGGTTGTCATACTCATCGACATGCAAGTCGTGATTCCTATTACAAGAACATGATCAATCTCATACATCACATATATCATTCATCACATCCTTTTGGCCATATCACATCACATAGCATACCCTGCAAAAACAAGTTAGACGTCCTCTAATTGTTGTTTGCATGTTTTACGTGGCTGCTATGGGTTTCTAGCAAGAACGTTTCTTACCTACGCAAAAACCACAACGTGATATGCCAATTGCTATTTACCCTTCATAAGGACCCTTTTCATCGAATCCTATCCGACTAAAGTGGGAGAGACAGACACCCGCTAGCCACCTTTATGCAACTAGTGCATGTCAGTCGGTGGAACCAGTCTCACGTAAGAGTACGTGTAAGGTCGGTCCGGGCCCTTCATCCCACGATGCCGCCGAATCAAGATAAGACTAGTAACGGCAAGCATATTGAACAAAATCAACGCCCACTACTACTTTGTGTTCTACTCGTGCATAGAAAGTACGCATAGACCTAGCTCATGATGCCACTGTTGGGGAACGTAGCATAAATTCAAAAATTTCCTACGTGTCACCAAGATCTATCTATGGAGAAACCAGCAACGAGGGGAGGGAGAGTGCATCTACATACCCTTGTAGATCGCTAAGCGGAAGCGTTCAAGAGAACGGGGTTGATGGAGTCGTACTCCTCGTGATCCAAATCACCGATGATCCTAGTGCCGAACAGACGGCACCTCCGCGTTCAACACACGTATAGCCCGACGATGTCTCCCACGCCTTGATCCAGCAAGGAGAGAGGGAGAGGTTGAGGAAGACTCCATCCAGCAGCAGCACAACGGCGTGGTGGTGGTGGAGGAGTGTGGCAATCCTGCAGGGCTTCGCCAAGCACCACGGGATATGAGGAGAAAGAGAGGGAGGGCTGCACCAACGAGAGAGATCAAATCGCGTGTATTGTGCAGCCCCTAGGCCTCATATATATAGGGGAAGGGGAGGAGGGTGCGCCCCCTCCAGGGTTCCCACCCCTAGAGGGGTGGCAGCCCTAGATGGGCCTTGGGGTGGCGGCCAAGAGGGGGAGAGGGGGGGCGCCCCCTAGGGTGGGCCTTAGGGCCCATCTAAGCCTAGGGTTTCCCCTTCTCCTCCTTTGCTGCGCCTTGGGCCTTGTGGGAGGCGCACCAGCCCACTCAGGGGCTGGTCCCTCACCACTCTTGGCCCACGCAAGCCTCCGGGACTGGTGGCCCCACTTGGTGGACCCCCGGGACCCTCCCGGTGGTCCCGGTACGTTACCGATAAACCCCGAAACTTTTCCGGTGACCAAAACAGTACTTCCCATATATAAATCTTTACCTCCGGACCATTCCGGAACTCCTCGTGACGTCCGGGATCTCATCCGGGACTCCGAACAACATTCGGTAACCACATACAAACTTCCTTTATAACCCTAGCGTCATCGAACCTTAAGTGTGTAGACCCTACGGGTTCGGGAGACATGCAGACATGACCGAGACGTTCTCCGGTCAATAACCAACAGCGGGATCTGGATACCCATGTTGGCTCCCACATGTTCCACGATGATCTCATCGGATGAACCACGATGTCAAGGACTTAATCAATCCCGTATACAATTCCCTTTGTCTAGCGGTACGATACTTGCCCGAGATTCGATCGTCGGTATCCCGATACCTTGTTCAATCTCGTTACCGGCAAGTCTCTTTACTCGTTCCGTAACACATCATCCCGTGATCAACTCCTTGATCACATTGTGCACATTATGATGATGTCCTACCGAGTGGGCCCAGAGATACCTCTCCGTTTACACGGAGTGACAAATCCCAGTCTCGATTCGTGCCAACCCAACAGACACTTTCGGAGATACCCGTAGTGCACCTTTATAGTCACCCGGTTACGTTGTGACGTTTGGTACACCCAAAGCACTCCTACGGTATCCGGGAGTTGCACAATCTCATGGTCTAAGGAAATGATACTTGACATTAGAAAAGCTTTAGCATACGAACTACATGATCTTGTGCTAGGCTTAGGATTGGGTCTTGTCCATCACATCATTCTCCTAATGATGTGATCCCGTTATCAATGACATCCAATGTCCATGGTCAGGAAACCGTAACCATCTATTGATCAACGAGCTAGTCAACTAGAGGCTTACTAGGGACATGGTGTTGTCTATGTATCCACACATGTATCTGAGTTTCCTATCAATACAATTCTAGCATGGATAATAAATGATTATCATGAACAAGGAAATATAATAATAACTAATTTATTATTGCCTCTAGGGCATATTTCCAACACGAATACGCTTTGCCTGGTTCTCCAGTTGTTGTTTCTTGTCCTTGAACCGCCGCCGGATCGTCCCTTTATATACACAGGTTGACGCCCGGCGGTTTACAGAATCCCGGCCGGCTCATAAATGTGTCCGGCTCGGTTTCTACCCTTTCCTATCTTACAACACAAGTTACACACCATATGGCGGTTTATGTCTATGGGCCCTAATCCGCCTTTGGGCCCTGGCCCTTTAGATCTCTATAATAAAGCACCATGCTCCTTGTCTTCATGGGCTTCAATATGGATAACTCCTTATGGGTATAACCCGGCCCCTCCTGGGCGGTTTATACTCAGTAGTTATACCCCCAACAGTTTTCTTTGATGAGTTTTTGCCATAGAAAAGTTGGAATACAGTAGATATAATGCAATAACAAAATATGAATTGGTTTGATACATCACTTATGGTAGTGATTTCTTTTCTTATACTAAGGGATCTCACGAAGGTTTTGTTGAGTTTTATGTGATTGAAGTTTTCAAGTTTTGGGTTATCTTACGATGGATGAAGGAATAAGGAGTAAGAAGAGCCTAAGCTTGGGGATGCCCCGGCATCCCAAGCTATTATCCAAAAATGAGCAACCAACTAAGCTTGGGGATGCCCCCGAGTGGCATCCCCTCTTTCTTCTAAGGACCATCGGTATTTACTCGAAGCTATATTTTTATTCGTCACATACTATGTGTTTTGCTTGGAGCGTCTTGTATGATATGAGTCTTTGCTTGTTTTATTTTGTGTTTTAAGTCTTGATCCCTTGCTGGACACATCTATTTGAGAGAGCCAAAATTATGCCATGACTTATTAGAATTGCTCACTTTGCTTCACTTAAAATTTTATGAGCTATGGACTTGCTCTAGTGCTTCACTTATATCTTTTTGAGCACAGTGTGCTTTAGTATTTTTTTGAAGAAATGCTCTCTTGCTTCACTTAGATTTATTTGAGAGTTAGTAAATTTTTCAAGAAATTCTCTCTTGTTTCACTTAAATTAATTTGAGAGAAAGAAAGAAATATTATGCTCATGATCTTCACTTATATTTGTTTGAGCTTATGAAAAGCAACACATGAAAATTAGTCCCAAAGTGATAGATATCCAAGAAGGATACAATAAAAACTTTCATGAAGATCATTGGACAAAATAAACTTGATTCTCAGTAATAGTTTTGAGGTATGATGATGTGATATGTGAGCTATGTTGATGAGTAATTATGCTTTAGTAAAAATATTAGTGTTAAGGTTTGTGATTCCCTATGCAAGCACGAAAGTCAATAGTCATGCAATGAAATTATATCCTACTTGTGGTGCATTATTCAGTGTTAATTATGCTTAATGCTTGCTTATGAGATTATCCGTTTCTTGGTTGGTCGCTTCTCAATCTTTTGCTATCCTTCATTTTGCACTAAGTATGATCTCTACTTGTGCATCCAAAATCCTTTAAACCAGTTTTGCCACACGAGTCCACTATATCTACCTATATGCGGTATTTTTTTGCCGTTATAAGCAAATTAGCATGTGCCATCTCTAATTTTCAAAATAAACTTCTCTTTTGTGTGTTCGTTTCGCTCGCAGAGCGGTGAGGGGTGGCTAATATTTTCCATGCTAGATATGTTATTCTCACGATGAGTGTTTATTCACTTGTCATTGCACGAGAGTAAGGCAAAGGTATTAGGGATGCCCGGTCCCAAAATGAAAAATGAATTTACTTTATGTTGTCAAATAATAAATTCCTTGGAAAGTGTTGGTATGGAGGGCAACCGTGGACACGGCTAGACATGGAAAGTATGGTGGAAAAAAAGAATAAACTTTATTTTTTGTTTGGGAACCGCCTATGATATATCTAGCATGGAAAGTGTTGGAAACTCTAAGTCGTTTTCGTTGGTGGGATGGATACACCTCCCAAAAAATTTTTATCTCTAAGTTTTTCACTTTGAGCTCTGGCACCTCTACAAATATAATCCCTACTTCCCTCTGCGAAGGGCCTTTCTTTTATTTTATGCATTTTTTATTTTTGAATTTGAGTCTCCATCTTCTCTTATAAAAGCACCAACTAGGAGGCAATATGATCATACTCAGTATTGGGTGTAGTTAATATGCGAGTGTGTTTCATGAATGGATCAATGGTTGAGCATGATGGGATAGGAATAATTTATTTTAGCATTGCTATTTTGAAAGACATGGTTGCTTGTTGATTTGCTTGAGTATTTAAATTATCATGTCAAAACTAGACTATTGCTTTGAATCACATAAAAGTCCAAATGTCCATGCTATAAAGAAAGAATATGATATGACATGTTAGGCGGCATTCCACATCAAAAAGTCTGTTTTTATCATTTCCATACTCAAGGACGAGTAGGAGTTAAGCTTGGGGATGCTGATACGTCTCCAACGTATCTATAATTTTTGATTGTTCCATGTTGTTATATTATCAATCTTGGATCTTTTATAGTCATTTTATATCATTATTTGGTACTAACCTATTAACATAGTGCCAAGTGTCAGTTGCTGTTTTCTGCATGTTTTTTACATCTCAATAAATCAATATCAAACGA